>NC_052502.1:46736735-46847906 GCF_016617805.1 Bactrocera tryoni
TTTTTTTTCGATGATCCAGAGATCATCCCTCGAAAGTTAATCAACAGCTGAGAAAACGTATCAAATTTGTTCTTGTAGTTATAACAAGCGACTACAACAAAAAACTGGATTTATGTATAAATAAAAACAAGAAAGAAATTGGAAATCTTCAGATCAATGTCTCAAAAGCTAAGGGAAAAGTTCACATATATGGGGACAAATAGATAGACATACAGGTTAAATCGACTTAGCTCGCCACGCTGATTATTTATATACATACATAACTTAGAGGGTCTCCGACGTTTCCTTCCGGATGTTACGAAGTTCATACGAAACTAAATCTTGCCTATTCAAGGTATAATGAGAGAAAACTTTACACATACTTATGTGGCTGATATCCAATGTCTCCTACAGTTCATAACAGTCAAATCTCTCACTCAGCCATGATAACCAACTATTCTTATTTAGGAATTATACATACATACATATGTTTATATCTATTATATAGCCCGGATTCTCTCAAGATAAAATGATAAGCGATATTTTCATATTTGCGTTATTAGAAAAAGATTCCTTTGGAATTCCATAAAAATGTCTTACATATTAGGCGACCTATCTCTATATATATATATAAAGTAGTGCCACTTTTCATTGTAATTTTATAACCTAAAAACGGGGTCACCTATCCAAACCAAATCTTTAGGCTTTGTTTGAATCATTTAGCTGATGGTTTATGCGAAGTTTGCACAAAATCAGTCGAACGGCACGAAAAAGAGCTGTTGACCCGGTACTTGTACTGAATCTTGCACGGCGAGCACGAATACGACGTGCGGTTTTGGCTGAAATGATTCATACTGCTTTTTATTAAAACCGTCTGATTGATTATTTTATGTACTCATACATTGGAATGGTGACCGCAATTTGTCCACATTGTGACCCGGCTAAATTTCAAGGTGAAACGCCCGGGATGTGTTGTGATAATGGCAAAGTGAGATTGCCAGCATTAAAAACTCCATTGAACCATTTTATTCACTTATTTTTTAGACATCTCAAACGTAGAGACTTTTTTTGAGTCACGCCCAACAATACAATTCGACATTGCAAATGGCATCTTTTGGTCCAACAAAAATTATTTCATCTAAAGAATCGATCAAACCCACTTTGAAAATATGTTAATTCCTCACCACTGCAATCCCCTGCACCAAATGACAGTTTTATATCTTAATTTAGTATTTATTTTGATACTTTATAAGTTTGTGTAACAAGTTTCATCAAAATATCTCAAATTTTACAGACAGTCAACCATATTTGAACTAGTCTCGTCTTCTTGATCATTTATATATGGTTTAAATAACCTTATACCTATCTCGACTAACTTTAACTTCTAAGTGAATAAAACCATTAAATTCCGTAACAACATGTTACAAGAGTGTACAAGGGACACCTTTTTCTGAAGAGGCAATCTTGATTGCTGTCTCAATCCCTACGACTTCAAATATTGAGTATTACATTTTCAATCATTAACTTAAAATTTTGAATTTAATTATTATATTAACAAAAAATTTCATAAAACGAAATTTTTTTGAGAGATAAGCGCCGAAAAAGTCTGCGGGTAAAACTTGTTGGTATAAAACTTGTGAAAGGAATTATTACGACGAGGATATCCGAATATATGTCAAATAACAAGGGTGACAGAATGCATCCTTGTCGTACACCTCGTGAAATGTATGTTTCTTTGACCAATGATGCTTACATGCGCAGATTGTTGCCAATATAGATTTCTTATGCAACGAGACTCTTAGTCATCTATTCCCATAGAATGAATAATTTCCATTAGCTTATCGTGTTTAATGGTGTCGAAAGCTTTCTCATAATCAATGAAACTTAAAAATACATCTTTTTGAAGCAAAACTTGTATACAGAACAATGCCTCGCTTGTTACAAGACCTTCTCTGAAGCCAACTTGCGTCCTGCCCATTGACTCTTCACATTTCTTATACATTCTGGCGTGAATGACTTTTAGAAATATCTTGAAAGCATGTGACATTAGACTAATTAGTCTGTGCTCACTACAATGTTTCGCATTATTTTTCTTAGGTAGTTATGAATGTTGATTTTAACCAGTCTTTTGGATAATCGCCATTGTCATAAACTTGGTTAAAAAGCTTTACAAAGAGAGTCTTATTTTTGTCATTTATTAACTTTAAAACTTCAGCTGGAACCTCATCTGGACCTATTGCTTTGTAATTTTTCATTGATTGTATGTATAGCTTCTCTTTTTCGCCTTTCGTAATATAATTGCCAGTTGGTCTGTGATGGAGATGAAGGTTCTGGTTCAATCTACTGTCATCCGAAAAAACGTTTTCAATATATTTCTTCCATATACTTTTCTTTCCATTTATGTCAAATACCACCTCTTGTTTTTCATTTATAAGGATTGAGGGCGGATTTTTACGATGAATACATGCGGCTTCTTTCAATTTTTTGTGTAAATGGAAGGTATCATGTAAAAATTGTAATCTTTCAATTTCTTGGCATTGGCATTGGCATGTTTATCAAATTTGTTTCTGCATTACAGATCATTTTCCTTACTTTTCTATTCAGTTGTCTATACATGCCAGTGTTTTTATTTTTATATTCCTGGCGTTTATAACTGATTCATGTCAATTTTGAAAGTTTTTGATTTTAGTAGGTAAAAAAGCCAAATGCGAAATTTTACAGTGTTAACGTATTGAATATTTTTAAAGAAAATGTGAATACTGTATTTTTAATCTATTTAAAGTACTTTCAGGAAACTCATTGTCTTTAGATGTTGAAAATAAGTTTGAAAAATTAAATTCTCATTATATACTAATTTAACTCACTTCTCGATTTTTTTACTACGCTTAGCCATGGGATTAAGCTGCCCACACTCTGCCTCTCCATCTGCATACGCATGGCTACTTTGCTGCGGACTTCCTGGTTTCGACTTTGTGGGCATACTTGTGGCAAGCAACCTATCTGTAGAATGTGAAAGCTTTGAATTTGTGAGTACCAACGTGGCGATGAGGAAAAAAGGCAACAGTCTGGGCACTCAAGGAGAGTGTAAAATGTCAAATGTGCCAATATTTTCAGCTTAACTAGGCAGGCGGGAAGAATGCAAAGCGTTAAAGTGTAAAATTGGGTAAATGCTTATTGACACAACTAATAGATTGGATGGTGAACAAAGGCCCATGGAGCATAAAGAAACGTATAAGAAATGAAAGATATACACTCATACATATGTATATGAAAATGAAATGCAAACTTATATAATATAAAGCAGACAAAATCCACTTGAAGACACGAATTTTTTGCCCGAACATTTGCATAGGCTGACAACCATACACTTGACACTCGGATGACGGTCAGTGACCAGAAGTGGCACTAAATGCATAAATATGTAAATATATTTGTATATATGTGTATTGAAATGCGTGGGCTTCAATCTTCAATTTATCGAATTACGAATCGAACGCACCCAAATGCCACAAAAGGTTGACTTTTTCAAGTGTGAAAGTCAAAAGGAGTCAAACGCACAGCGCGTGCTCAAGCCGAGCATAGAAGTAAGTGAGAAAATTCGAGAAAAATATATTTGCATAACGGTCAAGCAAATTTTCGAAAATCTTTTGCGCAATTTAGGCGTCGCAGCCACACGCTGTGATATTAAAATCTTGCTGGCTTAAGTGCTGTAAGGCCAAACTGCCTGGCGACCCTTCGGAAGTGGGTTAGACAGCGCGCTGTTTGGTGAAGATTTTTGGTTTCGCTTTACTTTTGTTTTTGCAAGCAGGTTTGCTACGCATTTATTTGTACAGATTTTCAATGGCGCCGCCTTCAGCGTTTTGTTGCGTGCCTACTGGTACTCAGCGTCGCCTTGTCGCATTGTTTAAGCTTCTCTTCTTCGAGTATTTATTTATTTGCAGCTTTGCTTTCACTATTTTAGGTTGTCAAACAATCGATAAGTGACAAGTCAGCTGCCAATTTAGGACTAATTTATGCTGAAGTAATTACCCATAAATAAGTGGCAAATTATTGTGGGCGTCAGTGTGGAAGAATAATACACAAGTGGCGTGCAATGTTGGCAAAATAAAATATAATATAACGGTAGCTAATTTATGAGTGGACTTGTATGTGTAATTAAACTGAAAGTGAAACTGAACGGAGTGTGGCTTGTGCGTGTACACTTAGCTACGCAACAGAAGTGTTCTTGGTTCGAAGTTTCCTACTTCGAATTCAGAGCTTTGATATTCCAGTCGAAAAAATTTTTTGCGGCATTATTGTAACAGCTGAGCATTAAACATCACATGTTAATAAAAAAATTATATTCATATATCTATATAAAACAGCTTCATAACTGCGGCCCAAAACCCCTCAGCCCGCCATTATGATCGTACAAACTAAATACAATTGACCAACTGACCAACTCACACACTTAACGACATAATGTATAATACAAAGTACAAGTGAGCACTGCGACATGATGACTTTGCATCCTTAAGTATTCACATGTTGTCCCAGCAATTTTATCCCAAATTATTGCGCAAGCACTACATACATATCCTATCCAATACATAGCATACATTGAATGCCAAATTACTTAAGTGGCTAAATGTTTCCTTACAAGCTTGCTTAAGCTGGCCCTGCGGCTGTGCTGGCATGTGGGTGGATATTCTACTTGACTCTGGCACTACGAATTAGTCGCACAAATACGCCAATTGAATAATTAAATACGCATATGCCAATTTACGTTCAGACCCCATATGAATTAGGCGGCCCAGCAAGAAAATCAACTACAATTAGGGGTGGGGGAGTGATGTAGCATAAGTGCGCACACATGCCATACTAATGCATACAAACATTACACATCCACATACACACATACATAGCGGATAACGGCCCGCTGTGCTAAATCCACTAATGTCCAATTAGCCATGTTTTCGTCGCCTGTCGCCATCACTGTCCATTTGCAAACAATTTGGGTGGTCATTAATAAAGCTCGACGCCAGAGGTGGAGGCAATGTTGTGAATAAAACCAAAATTAATTAAAATTATAGTATAGTTAACTCTCAGATGGGATTTACTGCGTTCTTGTCACTGGATTTGTTAGGGCCTCTTGCCTCAGCACCTTGACAGAAGTATTCCTGATATGTACTAAAACGCGAGTTTTCGGCTTTTACCAATTTGTTGAGCGCTTTAATATTAATTGAATTTACTTATTTTGAATTTACTTATTTCAGCGTTCTTATGAAAGTTATGTATATGACGAAAAATCTAAATGTGGAATCGTTCAAATTTTTGACGCTCGATATACTATAGGTTAGGTTAGATTAGATGGCTGATCGAAGATCGCTCGTGGACTAGTATATGTAGTCCTTTGTGATACCACAGAAAAGTAAAACTCCTGTGTTCGGACTTATAGCTTAGCAAAA
This sequence comes from Bactrocera tryoni, assembly GCF_016617805.1. NCBI lineage: Eukaryota > Metazoa > Arthropoda > Insecta > Diptera > Tephritidae > Bactrocera > Bactrocera tryoni. Next base: position 46,742,162 of record NC_052502.1, read on the forward strand.
CGCTTATTAGCCAATACAAATTTACACAGGCATTTCATTTCCGATTCCGCCAACTCGGTGGGGTGTCCGAAAGTATGCGTTTCCAAGTGTTTAAGTCTTGGCCTCCCAAACGCGGAACAGTCAAGAAGGAAAGTGTTAAGTAGGTTTCCACTTAATCTTCTTCCATAGAGCTTCTGCAAATAGCATCTGGTAGGATTCCCAGCCTTACTGCGTGGACGCCAATAGGGCAATAACCCGTTAAAAGCCCCACAACTAGGGAGAGGCTAGCCCTACTGAGGGCAAAGGAATCACTAGATCTTTTGTCATCGATCATGGGCCAAAAGGCTTTTGCGACAGCGCATGTACCGATTGTGTCCCAGCGCTGATCAAGCTTGATACACTACCATATACCCGCCCTTTTATACATTGGGACAAAAAAGCATCGAGAAATTATAATTAAATTCCCTGGTAAACGATATCTTAGAACTGTCCTTAATTACTATTCCAAATATGAGCGCGATCTGTCAACCAGTTTGTTTACAGCAGCAGCTTAAGTCTGTTCACCTCAATAGTTCGTTGCGATTTTTACTATGGATACAAATTTAGAACAAAGAATTTGTCTCAAATTTTGTACTTCTAACCAAATTTCGCGTGCGGAATCATTGTGGATATTAGAAAAGGCTTACAGTGATTTAGTTTTATAAATCACTTTTATTTTAAAACACAAGATTGCGAGTGGTAAAAATCCTTCTAAGACGGTGCAGGTCTCGTTCTGGACGATCTTCGACCTCTTCAACTGATGAAAGTATTAAAAAAGTGAAAGATATGCTGCTTGAAAATCGTCAGGCAAATATAAGAGAGATGACAAGAGAGCTCGACATCTCTCGCGAGATCGTTTGAATGATTTTGGTGGATATTTTATGTATGAAACGCGATCTGGGTCCATTCGTTCCGATAAAGCTCAATTTTTTTTCAAACAGTGTACCGTAAACAGACATGCTTGATCATGTGAATCCCCATCCCATATTCATGGAAAGCAAAGAAGAAGACAAAGAAAACAATAATCATCGGAAGTGAGGGAAAAACGAAACCGAAAAAAAACATGACAATGTCGCTCAAAAATCAAGGTGATGCTTACTGTTTTCTTCGATATTTGTGGCTTGGTTCATCATAAATTTGTTCCGGAAGGACAGACGATCAATAAAGAGTTTTATTTGACCGTACTGCAGCGTTTCCGTGAGAACATCTGTTGAAAGCGGCCCGAATTATGGAAGAACAATTAACGGGTTTTACACGATGATAATGCACTATCGCAACGAGCCACTTCTGACCGAATTTAAAGCCAAAAACGCTATAAAAATACATCGATCAACGATTTGAATAAAATTCACCACATTTGGCTCCGTGTGATTTTTTCTTGTTTCTTAAACTGAAATTGCCACTACGTGGAACCCGTTTTTAGTCGATCGAAGAGATAAAACAAAAGTCGTTCAAAAAAACGGCGTCCATCCCAAAAAGTGCTTATGAAAAGTGTTTCGAGTACTGGAAAAATGTTTGGCATAAGTGTATTACATCTGGTTGGGATTACTTTGAAAGCGACAAAATAAACATTGAAGAATAATTCAATATATTGTGTTTTTCAGAATTTCCATGTAATTTGTATAAAGTTGCAACTCTTATGTGGATATGGTCGAAATTGACTTATAGCTACACTGGTCCCAATATAATATTTTGTGGTGGTATTGCTCAATAATTTCATTCATATATTCCATAAAAGTTATTGTAAATGGCTTAGGTGCAAATAATAGATATAATTTCTTTACATTATAAGGGTCTCACCAACAGCACAAATCCGCCTTATAAATATAGTAAAATATATGGCTTCAAATTTGGTAGAATACGAGGTGTGTTCAAAAAGTATGGCGAATTTTGAATTTTCGCGGGTTACGTATATTCGAATTTCGAATTTTTTGTGCCGTTATGTTGGTACTCATGTCTCTCACTTATGCCGACAGGCTCGGCCAATTTGAATGTTCATTTAATTGTTGACAGCTGCTTTGCTTGCACGTGTTTTGGATCGTCTTCGATTTTTACCTATTCAAAAAAACGGATCAAAGACCCTGTATCAAATTTTGTGTGAAAAACGAAATTAAGTGCGCGGATGCATTCCGAATGTTGACTGTGGCATACGGAGAAGCTACCTTGGACCGAAGCAACTTTTATCGGTGGTACAAAATGTTCTCAGAAGGCCGAGAAGATGTGAACGACGAAGAGCGTGCCGGACGCCCGAGCACTTCAACAACAGACGAAAAAATCTAATGAAGTGGAGAAAATGGTATTGGCCAATCGTCGAATCACCGTTAGAGAAGTTGCTGAGGACCTAAACATATCGACCTGCAAGTTATGCGCAATTTGCGCGAAGCAATCCGCCAGAAACGCCCGGATTTGTGGAAGAACAAAAATTGGCTTTTGCACCACGATAACGCCCCTGCTCACACATCGTTGCTTGTGCGCGACTTTTTGGCCAAAAACAACACACCTACATATGATGCCGCAGCCACCGTATTCCCCAGATCTGGCCCCCTGTGACTTTTTCTTGTTCCCTAAACTGAAGAGGCCCATGAAAGGACGACGTTACGCTTCTCTTGACGAGATAAAGACGGCATAGAAGGAGGAACTGAAGAAAATAAAAAAAATGATTTTTTGAAATGCTTCTAAGATTGGAAAAACCGTTGGCACAAGTGTATAATATCTTATGGGGATTACTTTGATGGGGACAAAAAAAAAATAGATATTCATGAATAAATAAATAATATTTGAAAAAACACAAAATTCGCGATACTTTTCGAACACATCTCGTACATATGTATGTATATTATATTATATAGTTTGCTAAGAAGTATCTGCTATGAATAAAAGTATTAACTCAGTTCCTTTGGAATCGGAAGCAGAAAACTGTGTGCTCAGATTTTCTTTAGTTCCAGAATTTGAGCAGATTTCAGTTATCAGCAAATGGTAATGTGAGTTAATATTATTTGTGATTAAAACCAAAAATATAAATTTTTACAGATCGTGCTTATGCGAGTTAATATTATTTATGATTAAAACAAAAAATATATATTTTTAGATCTCTTATTAGCAGAACGTTTCTTTACTTGATATGTAGGTATATGACGTATACGATGACCGAATTCAAAATGTCACTTAGCCAAGTTCTGGCAAACAGAGAACGTAGATTATTTTGCGGATGCATTTCTAGTAGAAAGTGTTTCAAAACCACATGACGATCTTATGGCACGTTATGATTGTTTAACTATATTGCGTGGTGTGAGGTCGCCTTAAGTGTTTATTCAATGGGAAGTATTAACTCCGGGCAAAATTTACTTTATTAAATTGCGCTCGCTTTTTCAAAGCTTTTCGAAGAGCAATTCTTAAGGCACGATTGTACGGCCTTTAGCCTTTGCCTTAGTTAAAAGAATTGATAAGACAAAGAAGGCTCCATTAGCGATTCCAAACAGTAGTGAGACACTTAAAAAGCTTTGAGATTACAACTTTTTAAGGAAGGCTTGCCACCACTTTGACTTCAATAAAATTGATATGGTAAATGAATTCGTACAAAGTTGATATCATGATTAAAACTTATATATGTATATGCTAGTCATAAAGGAGGATGGAGTCAGAAACGATTCTTTTTCATATGGCTCAAGCAGCTCACGACTTCGGATCTTAGTCCAGGTATCCTCTGGGTAGCCAAAGAACATCTGTTTGAAGGCAGGCTAAAGTGAGAAGCGAACCACCCTCCTCAGGGTTGTGCGCCGGGTTTGGAACCCACCACGTAGCTCCCAAGGAAAAGGGCACATCAGCCTCGGATCACAACCACTAACAGGTGTATACGCCAATAAAGAAGTCAAAAAAATTCCGTTTTTCCTGAATGTTGTTGGAGAAAACCTTCTATTTTTCCATGAAAACCTCTGAAGCAAATGTGCGTGAGGGTGAAAAAGATATTTTTGCTTAAAAATGCTTAAAAATATCTTAAATCCAAAACACAAAAAATTTTAATAGATAGATACATGTAACGATTGTGGAACTAGTCAAAGTTTTGATTTTTAACAAAATGGCGGATTTAGCAAAAAAAAAGGTTGTTTTTGTGAAAAATATTAGAGCTGCATAAAAATCGAAATTATTAATAAAAATCTTGATTCTTCGAATATTACCTGACAAATTCCAAATTGACCGGTCAATCCGTTCCTTTAAATCTTTCTGACCGATTCTGATAACGTTTCGTGAAAAACGCATTCAAGTTTTTGGGAGCAGGTTAGAATAAGATAAAAAATTCCTTCAAATACGCAAATCTTTTTTAAAATATTTGACAAACCAACTTTACTTTTCGGAGAATATTTTCTAATATCTTCAAGTCTGATATACGATTTGCAAAAACATATTTATTTTTGTAATTCCAAGTGGATATAATCTCTCAAAGGACTTCATAAAAAAAAATTACAAAAAAATATTTAATACATATTACACTAAAAATTAAAGTCAATATCAGATTTATATGCAGAGAGGGTTGTTACTAAATTAATTTTAATCAAAATACTTTAATTGAGTAAATAAAGAACCCCAGTATTGGCATCGAATTGTAGTTATTTGAACATTTCCTTTGTGACACATAAGTCGCCACAAATCAATCAATCATGATGATAATCGTTTTGTATGACTTCGTTCTTAGAATATAATACTCAACGTAATGAATTTATACTAATTTTGTTATCTAGAAATTTTAGAGCTATTACCGAAATCACGAGAAGCACGTTCTTGTTGTAATTATCATGCAGCTGCATCATTTCCCCGTAGTTGCCAAAAACTGCACACAATTGAGCGGATTATTGATACCGATTAAGTGCATTACAATTTAATTTAAATAATTACACACACATACACACAAAAGGAACTCGACAATTAGTAGTTCGTGAGTATTGGTGGCGGCACTAATCGAAGTGCGGATGAATTGCAATCGGATTTGTACGCCAAAAGCAGATTACGTAGCAGAAGAAAGGCGAAAAGCAAGAAAGATGAGCCATTGAAATCTACGTTCATCTGTAATTAAAGATGGGAGAGGTAAATCACAAAGTGTAATTGACGATTCCGACAGCTGTGCTCAGATGTGCATTTCTCTTGCTCGGCAGAAAGCTTAAGCTGATTAAGTCTTTTATCTTATTTGGTGATAGAAGAGGCAAACTGAGTAGTTTTCAAGAAATTCAATTGATTTTCTTTTAAAATTCATAAACTTTTGAAACCAGAGATCTTTCGGTAGCTTTAAACTTCCTAAAACAAACTGTCTTTGTTGAGCCTCAAATAGCGCATCAGTCGTTTATTCTTTACGTTTGGTTTCCTTTGAATGCTCTTCGGGAATACAGAATAACAGATCGAATTTGTATCTCAGGGTAATAGGGTATATTAAGTTTACCACGAAGTGTTTTGGAGATGTTCAATTTCATTTCCATGAACTTCAATAATGATTTCGGCTGATTTTTGATGAATTCACGCTCAGTTTTAATGGAATTTCACGGATTTTGATTGGCCCACATGTTGATCGTCATTTGTGTCCTCACGACCACTTTGAAAACATTGAAACCACTAGTGAACCCAGCTAAGGGATAGGCAATCATCGCCATAAACTTTTTTCATCTAATGAAACGTTTCGGTAAAAGTTTTACCAATTTTAAAACAAAATTTAATGTTGGCTCTTTGTTCGAAGCTCATTTTCGCACAAACACACTGACACTTAAAACGCAATAACTTCACTTCCAATAAATGAAATGTCATGAAATTCTCACTAGACAATCGATAAAGATAGCAGATTCTAATGCACCAGTCGACGTATACACAGATGGTGCCTCCAGTGGGCGCTGGATTCAAAATGTTTACTTTCGAATGCACCTTGTATATCGGCCAATATAAGAGCTATCTCAATGAACATAAGAGAGCGAAAAAACTTTACCAATCTCTCATATATCTAGTAAACCTAATGCACCTAAAAGAATTTCCTTAGCTACGTTTCTTGCAAGTTGCAATCGATGCAAATCGGTTGATTGCATCGGCGATTCATTACGATTCAAGTTTTGAAAATAATAAAAATAATTTAGATGTAACTTGGTGAACTAGAAAATATGAAGAATTCAAAATAGTTCATCAAAAGAGTATGAAATTGAAAAATCTTTACATATGAAAAGTTCGTGTCAAGTTGTTTGTCCGTGATGGACTCCTAAACTACTCAACCGATTTTAGTAAAATTTAGCACACTGTGTCCAGTTTGAACCAACTTAGAAGATAGGATGGTAAAAGCAATTCATAAATAAAAAATAAAAAGTTGATACCACAGGTAAAAAGGAATACAGTTTTCAGAATAAAACGTTACACCCTCTTTATCAATGCAACTTACAAATTACTATGTAGTAGAGATGTTTTTCAGTGATCAGACCATTAAGTAATTATTTGGTGTACCTATAAAACATATTTTTTCTAAAATGTGACGACGAGATCTTTCCGTAGTCAGAGAGAAAGTTACAGCGCATTGAACATCTACATTCAACAAAAAATATCATCTTCGTTTCTACTCGACAACACATTTTTCCCTATATCGGTATTATTTTTCTTACTGACTACTACACACTTTCTCAGCACGAGCAGTATTGATCGGTTTAGTCGGATCTAGGGCTGACTGTCGTGAAGCAATCAATGGTTTAGCAATCTTTTCGGACACTAAAATCGATAATGCATCTGTTGGACAACAATAGCATAGACAAGTCAGACAGATTTGCCAAAGTTCGACCTCTGATGGCGCTATTTAACAAGAAATACAAGCAAGCTGGGATTAAAAACAAACAAAAAAAAAAGATTAAATAAATAAATGCATATTAATAAAACATCAACAACAAAACAGAAATTATTGATTGATGAACAGATGATTTGAATTTCGAGGGTCACAACTGCAAAATGTTCATAAGAGTAAAACCAATTCGCTTCGGCACCAAACTCTGAAGCCTTTATATTATTCGGGACTTCTTTTCCATGCCATTCCTTATGCTGATAAAGGAAGTTCTTATGATAAAAACTTAAGATTAGGTGAGCCAATTCAACCAAGATCCGGAGATTCATGAGTTTTACTGCGGTAATTTTTAAACTCATATTATTTACTCCGTCCGGATGATACGGGCAATCGGCACTGTGTAATGATACCGCCTAAGAGGAGCAAACAAGTTACTAGCAACATGAAAAGAGTAGAAGAAATATTAGTACGATACGTTTCGAAATAACAAGGGTTCAGGGTGGTTTGTGGGCCTGTGGAATCATCAGTCCATATTTCTTCAAAAATGATGCCGGTGAGAACGTATTTGTCAATGGCGACCGTTATCGCGTTATGATAAACGACTATGGAACTTGGAAATCGATTAACCTTTAAAATCGGCTCAACTGAAGTTAAATTATATTCTTACTTTTCAACTACTTTCTTCCGCATTAAATTACTACAATACTTTCTAATTATTTACTCAAATCTTATTTGCAAGTCCTTTTCATCGCGCTGCAAGGAATTATCGTTTGACTTTATTGCTTTCGCTAAACCTCTCCTAGGCTCATAGACTTCCACACACATACCTATATAATAATTTTTCTTAAACTTTTTTCCCGCTTTTCTTGCGATGCAGCAACGCAATTTGCATGCAAATTCACCACTCAACTACAGCAAACAAACACAAACTATTACGGGCTGGCTTTTGTCGGCGTAGTTTTTTCTTTGCCACGGCGCAGCTGCCGCATTGTGGCCTTAGAAGCTGGCTGACAATACAGATTTGGCCATTTCCGCGCTTTTAAGCATAGTTTCTTTTGCCATCCTCCACATTTTTGTCCACATGTTTGTTTTTTGCCGCACCTCCTCTTCATATTACGATTATCGATTCGTTTTTGTGATCTTTGCCGATTTCCTGTCTATGCGCTTTCTCATCCCTCGCATATTTTTAATAAGATTATTTTCTTTTGTTAGACGAAGTTTCAATTTCTTCTGCTTCTTGGCGACTATCATTTACCTTACAACTTGTCGCCAATAAACATACACACAAACAGGAGAGAGTCTAGTGATAGAGCAGAGCGAAAATAGCAAACACGTAGCAGACTTTAAGGCGCCTAGGCGCGTATGCACATTACGCGTAGCGCGCCGGTGGAAATAGTGAAATTTAATTAAACTGTTTACTTAGCAAGTGGCCATATTGGCTATATTTTTGCCGCAACTCTTCACAATTTTGCAATTTGCCATGCGCCTTCAGGCAATTCCTCTTTTTTTATTATTCATTCTTGGGAGTTCTGCACGCTTTGTTGGCGCTTGTTTATCTCATTAACGCCATCGCTTTTAACGAGTTGCTTTGACGCTTTAAGCGCTTATTTTTTTAGTTTTTCATTGTTTCTGTGTGTGTTTGCTTCGCGTTCTATTTTCGTTTACTTTATTTCCTGAATTCCAATTTGCATTTGTCCGATTGTCGACGCCATTTTGAGGATTATTTCTCTTGATTGCGTTTTTTCTCCTAAAAGTATGCTGGAAATATACTTTTTCTTCTCCTTTCGCGCTGAAAATAGTTGCTAACTGGGCAACCCTGCTGACGTCATTCGATGACGCGTGCAGTTTCTATGATAAAATGTTCACCGTCATTACGAACTCAATTTGGAAACTTGTTGACTTTGCCGATTACAGTCGCACTCAATTTTAATGAGTCAGCGTAGATTTTTCTCTCTCGTTTACGGGAACTTCGTGTGTTAATTGGAAGTGCTTCAGGGCATACTTGTGCCGTAAAAAGAACTATATTTCAAATTAGTAATAATGGTAATAGTAATAATGGTAAAAAACAGTCAATAAAATATTAAAGCGAGATATTTTTACTTCATAAATACGGTATTGGTTTGACATACTTGAATATAACGGTTCACAACTTTTTAGTAGCCTTGTTTTGACAGATCAGGCGTGAGTCGTACCCAGTTGTCGCTCACCTTATGGTACGTACATAATCGGCATACTGAGCGTACTATTCGCAGCACCATCACCTTTTTTGGTAATATTCGACCGAAGAAAATATTGCAGGAGCGTACACGAAGACCTCGGAGAGTCGACTTGGCGCCGTTCGCAGCAACTCGGACTGACGTATGGAACAACTTGGTGCACTTTATGTCGAGATCTTAAATTGAAAGCATACAAAATAGAGCTTGTGCTCGACCTTCTCAAGCGACATCGCTTCGCTCTATGGGCTCTTGAAAAGCTCCAAGAAGATCCTACGTTTTCGAGCCAATGTTTATTCAGCGATGAGCCCAATTTCTGGCTTATTGGGTAGGTAAACAAACAAAATTGCTGCATTTGGGACGAAGAACATTCTGTGGAGATTAAAGAGCTGCCATTTCATTCAGAAACACAACGATTTGGTGTTTTTTGTGCACCGGTGGAATCATCGCTCTATATTTGCGTTATCGCGCCATGATAACCGACTATTTGAATGTGAGATATCACCCCGTTAGACTTTTTCCTATAGAGATATGTAAAATCTAAAGTCTATGCGATAATCCTGTTTCGATTTAGGCCTTGGAGTAAAACATCACGCGTGTCATTCATCAGTTACCAGAAATGCACGAACGAATCATCTAAAATTGGACACAACGGCTGGACCAACTGAGACGTAGCCGCGGCCAACATTTTGAAAAGATAATATTCGAAAAATAAATGCCGAAGAATGTTCATTCGAAAGATAATAAACAGTCTCCGTTCATTTTAAAGTTTCTGCGTTTTTTCTTTAAATAAGTTGGAAACCTCGAAATGTATTAAATTGCAATTTAACGAAAAAAACATAAGTTGTTTGCTATGTTTCAATAACATAAATCGAGTTTCCGGCAATGTTCTTTGATTGGTCGTAATCATGTATGTTTCAAAGATATTGTGAGGTACTAAAGGGGTTTGTGTCGTTGTCACCTCCGCATAATGAAACCCTTTTGTTTAATCTTTTTCTTGAACAATTCCAATCGAAACTGTTATTTTCACTTCTCCTGTTATTATAGAGAAATTAAAAGGAAAGGATATCCTGCCTTTATCCACTTGCTTTGCCTTATATGATTTAATTTTACTTCTTGAAATTAAATAAATTTTGGTAAAAATCATCCATTTTTCTGCTATTGATTCTTGGTAAAGTTTCCAGACTTATAGCCGCTTGAATGGACAAAATATTCCGATTATTATAATAATATAAATAAATTGCGTAACAGATGGTTAATCTGACCGATAAGTAGCATCACAAATAAAAAATCTTACGTTGGCCAAGAATAGGAACCACAGCTATTTTGAATACTGTCAAAGTTGCTTTATATATCATCCAATGCTCTCATGCTATTTTGTGAGAAAGTGACGCTACCTCTATCATTTCTGTATGAAAATTATAATTCGCGACTAATTTACCGCAGCATATTCAATGGTCAACTGTTGGTGTGCTGAATCTCGCCGAAACCGTATCAACATACTTATATGATCCTTCTTGCTTCGAAAAACCGCAAGGGAAATATTAGAAAAATTTTCACAATTGGGTCACGGTAACGTGAAACGAAATTGAATGAGATATGTGAGATAATGTTCGGTATTCGGCTGATTTGCTACCAATCACGTTGTGTCATACCACATCGTGTTAGAAAGGTGAGATTTTAAGTTTTATTTACCAAAAAAAAAAAAAATAAAATTCGGTAAAGTTGAAAAAAAGTTAGAGCTATTCAAAAATGAGTGAAAATAATGAAGGAATTCGTTATTTTTTGAAATTTTTGTATAAAAAAGGGAAGAATGCCACTCAAGCCACCGATGAATTTGTATTTCATATTACCATTTTCGAGTGCAAATCATTCTTCCCTTTTACACGAGTACATTGTGCTTGTGATTCGACCAGTAAATCGAGAGAATTACTAATCTAAAAGTAACTCGCAGTAAATAGATTTCTTTCAAACGAGGAGGACATGTTGAAAAAAACACTATTTTGCAAGCTTCGAAGCTTTACACTCTATGGAAGCGGAAATAAAATACTGAAAGAACGATAGATTTGGCTGATTAAGTCGAAAGCCATATTTTTATTGAAAAAATTGGTTATTAGACCAAAGGCTTTTTAGCAAATTTAATTTAAAACCCTGTACCTCGAATCGTTCAAAAAATCAAGTATATCAAGTTTAACTTCCAAAATTTCTATGAGCCCTATTACTACTGTGATCAAAAAGAAACGCGAATTTATTTACAAAATATAAATTTTATTTATTCTTTGAAATCAATTTCACTCCTTTCAAAGTTGTCACCGTCCTATAAAAGCCACAGTTGCCAACGCTTTTTCCAGTCCTCGAGGCAGACCGAATAATATTTTCCCTTGAAGACTTTCTTCTATTCAGTGTTTATCCCCTCAATCACGTCAAGCGGTGTCTTTGCAATGGCCTTTTAAGTTTTTTGAATAGCCAGAAATGTCATGAAACTAAGTCAGACGAGTACGGTGATGTTGGAACGATATCAGGCGAGTGTTTGGTAAAACAGTCGAAGCGAACCAATGCAGTATGTCAAGGTGCATTAACGTGATGAAGAAACCGAGAGTTGTTCGCTATAATTCCACCCGTTTCAGAGGAAAAGCTTGACACAAACGACCCATAATGCTCAAATAATATCCTTTGTTGAGAGTTCGGCTCTGCGGAAGCAATTCAAAGTGTACCACATTACTATAGTTATGCCACTTTACATTTTGATTACAGTTGTTTGGAATCCAGCCATTTGATCAAGTAATGAAATATCAAAATCACAGATGGATTATAAATGACTATCCAAATAACTGTCTGAAGATAGAAAGGTATTTTATAAAAGAGTATAGAACCTTATTTTTTTTGCCAAAAAGTACGTGGCCAACTGGTGAGTGCTACAATTAACCTCAGCAGTGTACTTGAACATACATGTGGTTGGGCACCCAAAATACCCGGCAGTCCATCATTAATGCTGAGACTACATAATCACAAATTCATGTGCATGTGAACGCTTTCCAAATCAGATTGTGTGAGTGTGTGTTAGGTTTTTTCATAAGCAAAGGCGCTATTCAACTGCCATAAATCAAATAGGCACACACATACGCCATATGTAGATGTGTGAAAGGCTTTCAACAAGCGCGGCATGTTGCCCTATGTTTTGATAAGGTCGAAAGCAGCAGCTGTTTGCTCCAGGGCCTTGAGTTACACGCTTCCCTTCGCACAGAAAGGCGAGAACATAACGCACACAAACACACACACGCAATTCGGCGGCTTCTTTTGCACATGCGCAAGTGTGCGCGCACGCAAAAGTTATTTCATTTAACGGGAAATCATTTTGACGCCTTGTAAATGCGAAAACCACACAAACACACACACACACACATACACAAGCAATATACAAATGCAGAGGTTATTCTTAAACTCTAGCTATATTTGGTGGGGCTCTCGCGGCGCGTTGAACAACTTCTGTTGCGGCCTGCTGAAGTGAGCTCATCCCCCGCAACACGCAAGTGGGTGCGGGGCAAATCAACGGTCAGCGCCTACACATATGCTTCAGCTTCAATGTAGTGTGATTACTGCTTGCAACTTGTACGAATTTCAATTTAATATGCGCTTTGTTGTTGCTGTTGTTGTTGCCGCGGGTAGCCCACGTGAATTAACTGGCTCTGGCTTTCAGGCAGTGGCCTCCGAAAAGTGTAAGCACAGCGGTTTTGCCGCTTCGCGTCACAATGGCGTGCTATTAGCGGCAACACCTGCTGCTTTTCTCAGCAAAACGGACAAAGACGCATGGCAACGTTGGCTGCTCGGCTCCGCCACGCAGCTGTATAGCTGCACAGGCGCTGAGTCCGGTGAGTGGGGAGAAATGTATGTAGTTGTTATGCTTTTTTTTTTTGGTTAAAGCGAACATAAATGTTGGACGCAACTGTATTCATGTTGAAATGTGCAACATTCCGCTTTTTATATTGGGGCGAAAACATGTCTTAATTTTTTTCACTTTGGCTTGCCGCCAAAAAACGCTCGGCCTCAAAGCTTTCTCCCCACATACTGTATGCCTAAATGTTGTAGTTGTAGTTGCGTATATTCACCCTCCCACAGCTGGTCACTGGCTGCATTATTTTAACATAACCTTTTCGTTACTATTTTTATAGTTGAACTTTTAGGGCACATGAGAGCAATGCAGTACTCAAAACATAAGTAAGCGCGTGTTGGTGTATGTAGGGTTGCTCTTAAAATGGCATCAACTTCTCCATAATCATCGCTGGGCTTTAAGCGTGTATACTGTGAGATTTCTGTTGGCCTCATCAACTTGAAATCGTTAAACTTTTGACGTTGTGACGCTAAGCCATTTTGGTTTGAAGTATTTCTCAAATATTCCAGTACCTTAAGCATTTTTTTATTTAATATCAGAAATTCTGGACCAACTTAAAAGTGCTACTTATATATAGTAGTACCGCTCGAACTATAAAATTTTCTCTGACAAGAGTTGTATCTCAAATCATAACAAAGGTAAGCCCAACAGAAAAGAAACCTCCAGATTATTATTTTCTAACAAGATATCTCAGTGATTCATGCTGACAAATACAACGTTCCACTGTTTAAAAATATAACATATTTAACCGAAATAGAAGGGGCCATCGCTTGAACATAAGTTTTTATCAATACAGATACTAGTAAGAAGATCGCATCCAACTGGGCTTCTTCTTCCTATGACTTAAACCAAAAAATCGATGGATCTCATGTGTATAGATATTATTCATTTGTGTTACCCAAAACCTCCTTCAGGCACATAACCTCATAGATCAACGAAATGTCTTGAGCTCACCACAAAGTTGATAAGGCGTTTAATATCAAACCCAGTCACTATGCTAAGTTCTCAAGTGTGTCAAATCGAGATATTTTAATCTTAGTCTGACAAAAGCCGGGCAATAAAGGCGGAAGTGACAAGATTGTTTCACCTCGTCTTCGACTATATAGATATGACAAAGAAAGTCTGATACAATATTTAGTGGCATCACGTGTGTATCTACTACCTTCTATTACACTACTACTACTATTATACTAAATGAATACAATTAGAGCAAATGTTATACTATTGCTAACAGATACGGTAACAGATCGACTATATAATTTCATTCCAAAGTACGACATAAATATATCCAATTTTTTGTGAACAAATCATGAAAGTAATTTTCTTTACTTTTTATCTATATATGTATATAAAAGAAAGTTGCTATTAGTTACACCATTTATAACTGAAGAACGGCTTAACCGATTTGGCTGAAAATTGGTGGGGAGGTAGCTTAGAACCAGGGTAAGGACATATGATACCTTTTTTCTTTTTATGTCAAAATTTAATACAACTTATAAATACAAAATTTATGTTTCAAATCATAAGCATTTGTTAAAAATTCATGTTTGTAGGAATCATTTTAATATATGCCTATTATGCCTATATTTAACTGACCCAGTAATCAGTCCTTGAATATGTATTATACAACATGCATACGAAAAGACTGATGTCATAACCTTTTCATCTGACTTTTTCGTCTTTCCACGCCTTAGAACCGGTTCATCATGTGCAGTTCACTAGAATGACAGTCGACACACACCGTCGCAAGAATTCGGTTTCATTACGATTAAAGAGCGCTCAAATACTCCTCAGAATCAGTTATTCGTTGTTTTTATTGGATTATGAACTTGCGAGGCACCCACTTTGCACATTGCTTTCAAATATTTAGAGCATCTTTCTCCTCGGTTCTCAATTCGCCTGTTTCCAGCTTAGCAAATATCTTTCAACGGTGCATTTCACTGAGCCCAAATTCAACAGTATTTTCCTCCGAAAAGCAATGCTTTATTAACAACCGAAATGCTTTGTGATCCATTCTTTTTGTAAACTAACACAAGTTGCTTCACAAAAATGCTATAACTCATTGACTAATAGTTATAATCCAACTCATAGAAATCATATAGATGGTAATAGTAGTATTATCTATGTATAAGCCACAGTGAAGCATGGACGGATCCTCTAGTAAAACACTAAAAGAAGACAAAATTCTCTGGCGCTGTAACCTACAAAATCGTAATATTTTGATCATGAACGATTTTTTACAACAGGTCAAAGTGGAAAAATCATGCGAGAAAACTTTACTTTATTTCCAAGTGGACGCCATTTCGTTTCTATAACGAATTTTTTCATGTTTTTTAGTTTGGGGCGCCACTACGGAATGTTATCAAGAGGATTCGTTTGATTTTCTGCTTATAAAGAGTGAATTGCGACCTGTATCGTGCCCGCAGATGAGGTCGGTTTTCAAAACACCTTTTGCTGGAGCCGCCATTTTTGACACCCCACACTCGAAAATTTTGATTTTATAGATGAAACCTGAATAAACATATTGCAGAATAGCGCGCATGTCTAAGTCAGTTAACTTCTTCAAAAGAAAAAATGTCAAATATTAGGTACTTTTCGCACAATTATATAAGAGGACCCCTTATGAAACCATATCAAACCATTTCGGAGGTAGAATTTTATATATCTGGCGTAATTAGTTAATTTATTGTTATATGGGGAGTAGACGGAATTATCATCCGATATCATCCGTTTTACACTGTCATTGGAGGTGCTAAGGCTTAGTTATTGTAACTTTAGTGGTTTTGAAGATATGTCCAATAAACTTATTAGAGGGCAGGGTTACGCATTTTTTCAAAAAATTTTAGCCCTCTAGTGACCCTAGGTACTGTGATTCCCTGTGCTAAATTACGCTCCCATGACTTATTTTTGCGCTTAAGAAACGAAGATAATTTCAATTAGGTTCTAAACTATATTCCCAGTACATCCGTTTTCTACGTCAAAAAACGGCACTGTTGAGAGGACATATTTGCATTTTCCTATGAATATGATTTTTATATTTTTCGTTCCAGTATGTCATATGTAAATATATTCGGTAGTCGAAAAATTTCATAATTATTTTCACTACTTTTTCAATAGCTGTAATTCTTATTGCCAACTTTCCCGCATTTAATTTTTAAAAAATCTCACCTTTCGAACTAATATGGCACTTTTCAACTCTATATGACACAATGTGATTGGTAGCACTGGAGGTGTAAGACTGCAATGGTATCTATTGACAAAATAATGGGTTGTCAAAAAAGTCTTGCGGTATTTTTATTGATTTTTTTTTTATTGAAATTGAAAAGAATTTTTGATGACTCATGCCCAGCTCTTGATCGATGCTACGGCTGATACTATCCCGGTCTCTTTCGACCATATCAGCGATTTTATCGCAATTTTCGACGACAGGCCTTCCGGAGCGTGGCGCATCTTCGACCACCTCTACACCAGAACGAAAACGTTGAAACCATCGTTGTGCGGTGGAAATGGAAACTGTATCGGGTCCATAAACTGCACAAATTTTATTGGCGGCATGAGATGCATTTTTGCCTTTATCGTAGTAGTACTGTAAAATATGCCGTATTTTCTCTTTATTTTGCTCCATGTTTGCGACGCTATAACTCACGTACGACTTAAAAGAAACGACAATCAATCAAACACGTGTTAGCGCGTGAAATGAGCTTTCCAAAAAGGTATAACATGACCTGATGCGACGAATAAAACTAGAACTACGCGCTTTCAGCGCCAACTAGCGAAAATACAGCAAGACTTTTTTGACAACCATACGAAAAGACCCAGTATTTACACAAACGGTCTCTTACCGTAAATAAAATTTCTTAGTAAATTACAATAATGTTCCAGAGCGCAAACCAATGATCCGTTTGTAGCATAAGCTGCAACAAAAAGAAAAGCAGAAAAAAATTATGCCAGAGAAACAAGATCGCAGATTTGAAATATTACTTAGCCATAGTTGAGAAACAAAATGCGTTTTCAGTACGAAATTTGCCATCTTCTTTAAATTTATTCTCCGTCATTCGTTTGGCGAATATTTCTAACCTTGTTCAACAAATTGGATCTAACAGGCTTTCAAGCAGATTTCAAGCGGATCCTAAAAGGTTGAAGAATTGATTTTAGGTGATATTGCAGGTTTCATAAAATACCTAATCAGCTTATGCTCTTTACTGGATCTTAGTGAGACCTATTCAACATAAGTCTACTTTATTGTGAACACAAATATTTGTACGGCACAACGCATTCATTAAAAGTTGAAAATGCATCGAGTTGAAAATCCACTTCTGTTAACGACGATAACTTCGAAAAATTGAAAAACCAGTGCTTGCAAATCGTTGTGCTGGCATTATAGAGATAATAGAGGTGCTCAACATTATTATGCATTGACTGTAGGCATTTTGGTTAATATTTTGGTTAATGTTTTGGTAAATGTTTTGGTTAATGTATTGGCTATGAAGTGTGCCAATACCATGCTCGTAACAAAAGTCTTTTGCGATATTGACTCATAGGCCTAAGGAAGACCTATTCACCAGAAGTCTACTTTTCAAATGCATTTATTGAAGATTGAAAATCCATCCATCGAAAACTTAATAACTTCGAAAAGGTGAAAGAACCAGTGCTTTAGAAGATAAGAGAAGCATTAGAAGATAATAGAGAAGCTCAAATATGCTTGTGGATCTATCACGATATTTTGGTTAATGTTTTACCTAATGTTTTGGTTAATGTTTTGGGTAATGCTTTGATTAATTGTTTTTGGCTATGAAGCGTGTCAATACCATACTCGTAACAAAAATCTTTTGCGGTATTGATATTAGTTTAATGGGAATATGGATTAAGTAACTGCCATAATTGCCCGCTATAGACTTTTTGTTATTATATGTCACGTGGTAGCTTAATTTTTATTAAAATTTTAGCGAAAGTGAAACCAAACAAAGTTGTTAGCGGAAATTTCAATTTCTATTCGCACTAACTCGGCGAAGACACTCGGCGCAACTGGTTATTTAACAGATAAGTGGCAAGAACTAATTTTCACAAAATAAATTTGCACACAGATGCACAATTATCAACGTATGTATGTATATAGACGCATTTAAATAGAGCAAAGTTTGCCCATAATAAATACATGCGAATAAGTCGTCTTTGTGCATTTTGCACTTGAAACTAAGAGCAAAGCCATTTATAAACATTCAGGCCATTTTACTGCTTTTGCGCAAATATGCAACTGTATGCGTGCATGCATGAATGTGTGTATGTGTGCGTGTGTTTATATTTGTGGTTGAGAGCATATGCCAGCGCAAGTGTATGCGCATATAAAGACAATGTTAAATTAAATCTTAATTCCATAATCCACTCGAAAGTATTATGTTCATACAACAAACAACAGTATTTTATAGTTGCCACACATTGAGATGTGTGTGAGTATGCCGTACATACATATGTATATATGTATTTATGCCGGCTGACACTTAAGTGTAACTGTATGGTTTTACGAGAATTTTGCGCAATTTAAGTGTAGCACATGTGTGCGTTTGCTTGCCTGCTTTCGTGTGTGTGTGTGTGTGTGTGTATGAGTGTGAGTGTTAGCTGCGTTTTGTGGCACCACATTTTTGTGTTGCCACTTTAACACTCTCAGCCAGCATATAAATTATGATACTTGTCGGCGGCAGCGGTTGAAATGCTTGCTTGCTTGCCTGTCAGTGCATACACATACGAACACAAACACACATACAAACATACATATGGTAAGTATATACTTGATTGCATAAGGAAGTATGGCTCTTTACTCACATGGCTGCTTGATTGTTTTGTGCGGTTGGCGATACTGTTGAAGTAGTGGCAGTCGAGTGGCAGTGCTGGTAATGAAATCAACATTTCACTCAAGACGTGTGCGCCACAGTTAAAACTACAAAGGCTCCGTGCACCAACTATCTGCCATTTCAATTTTGTCAAAACACACTTCAATGTGCATGCCTGCGTGTGTGTGTTAAGAAAATTGCATGTGTGTGCGCCAATGCAGCACTCAGCAATGCTAGCTGTGGCACGAGTGCCATTCCAAGGCTGCGTTTTACTGCCAAGTGCATACATATCTACATATGTAATTGATATTTATATTAATATATATATATATATATATATATATATGTATAAACACACATAAGCGTATTTGCCACTACCGAAATTTAGGCATCCACACCAAGCCAGCGTGTATAATTTGTGGCTTGTGGTTGTGGCTCATATTTTCAACAATGAAAATCCTCAACAACAAACTGTAACATCGCAGGATTAGAGTCAGTTGACAGATACTTATGCACACATTCAAACATATGTATATGCGAATGTATGCTTATTTTGTATGCCACTATGACTTTGTATGCTTCCAAGACATGCTTCAGCTCACACGTGTGTTCCCACAAGTCTGTTCATATATATATATATAAGTTAGGGTGTTTCAGTTTTTCTCCGGAAAAGTCAGATTTCAGTTTTTTTCTAAAATCCAAACATCAAACTTAATAAGCTTTTTATTTTCAATTCAATCCTTCTCTTTATTATATTCATGTATAAAACATCGGATTTATAATAGTTTGCGTTAAACAAATAAACTTACAGCTTTGAAGAACTAACAATCTAAGCAAAACAGGTAGCACGACAATTTTTTTTTTTCATAAAAACTTTCATTTAAAATTTGTACGCAATTGAATTTGTGCATCAAAAGTACTGTATTCATACAGTACACCATGTCGTATGAGTAACATATATGTTGTGAGACACTTGTATGGGTGTTCAATTCATTTGATGAACAAGTTTAACTGCGTATAACTTTTAAATTAATACTTTTAAGGAAAACTCAACTAGCGGTAAATTTTGCAGAGGATTATATTTTTTTCACAGTTGTAGGTTAAATGACTTTCGAAATAAAAATTGTTAGACAAAATATCAAAAACTATAAACTACTAAAATAACTTGTCTTAGATACGGTTTAAAATTAAAATGAAAAGTTTGTTCACGTTGCAAAATTATTTTAATTTCAAACATTTAAACATCAGTGGACATCAGCAAACAAACAAAGATAAGTTAACTTCTCAAATAACGGTCTCCTTAATGTACTTACATACGTTTATTATATATGAACTATACCAACTTGAAGGTAAATTTTGTACTGCAATATTTTCTAATCGTCTTAGGAGGAAATTCAATTTAGTGCATTAAAATAACTTAATAAAATTTTCTACAGAAAATTATTTTATATTCTACTCGACAATTATATTTAGAATAAATGATAGGTATGTGTAGTACGCAGGTAGATAGAGTGGCTGTCTGGCAATACACCAAGCACTTTAGTAGGACCATTGTGATACCAACGGTACTAATAGTTATTACCCCACTCTATTGCCTACTCACAGAACCACACCATGCTTCTGATGAAGTTCATCAGTAACTGTAGTCTAATTTTTTCAACCTCTGATACGTCATCCAGAAGCCTTCGAGCGGCAGTTGCGATTCTTAGTACATAGAAGTTGTTTAACTCTTCTTCTACCTTATAACATCTTCAACCTCAGTCATTATATGGCGCACCTCGAGATTTACGAGGTACTAAATATTATAATGAGCTATTTTGTAAATAGGAGATTGTTATTCGACACGGACGAGTGTACTCAGAGCTACACTATCTGGAGTGGAGTACCACAAGCTTCGGTCTTAAGCCATCTACTATGAGATTTGATATACGACGGGGTGTTAAGAATACATCAGCCAAAAGACCTGAAAAGAATTGCATATGCGGTTGACCTCTGGCTCAAATGCAATGAGAGCATAAATACTACCTTGAGTTTAGAGTTTGCTGAGCAGAAAGCGGAAGTTTTGCACAAAAATACAAGAATGGTGGAAGAAAGGGTATCACTTCGCTATACCGGTTATCACTCCGCTTAGGTTAATGCAACAATATTTGATGTATCTGGGAGTAATATTAGATTCCAATTAAAATTTAACGAAAACCTGCCGTATACTTTGAGTAAAGCAAACAAAATATATAATGTTCTATCAAGATTGCGTTTCAGTGGGTGAGCTTGAATAGCAAAAGTAATGAGTTTGGTAATGTTGTATGCTGCATCAGTACGGATACAGGCACTAGATATAAAAGCATTTGTAAAACAAATAAACTCTGTGCATAGGCTCATTGATATACGAGTAAGAAGTGCTTTCCGAACGATGCCGCCTTTTGATATTCAGGGAGACAAATTCGCTCGATTGGACCAGCTATTAGAGCCACCTGTGGACGGTAGAGCCGCAGACTAATCCCGGAAGAGGCGGTTGATGCGTTCAGGAGGCATGCTTTGAGATACTTGAATCAGAGTGGTAAAAATGCTTCAACAATTGGCTCAAACTCATGCAAAAGTACTATACAATATAGAGAATTTTTAGAAAGACAATAAAACCATTTTCGATGATTAATACTCGTTTTTGTACTTTAATTCCGAAATATAAAAGACAACCCACGTATTACATTTTTCAATGAAGGTCATACATATAGTATGTATATCCCACAAGCTGGCCGAGGTTTATTCTAGCAAAAGGCATAATAGAGTATACTTTTTTGCTCTAAATGACAACAGAAAGCTCACAAGGTGTGCCCCGTTGGCATACAAATGATAGCGGACGTCCATTCGTGGATAGACAGAGGACATGGGAACCTAAATTTCAACCTAACCCATATACTAAGAGGACAGGGATGCTTAAGAAGCTGTACAGATTCCAGCACGGCAGCCACAATTATGATAAAATTGAGACATTTAGAGCAGACTAGGCGCCCATCAGCTCATGACATTGAGGGGACTTGATGTTTTATCGCTGCCACGAATAATACTTAATCAGATGGTTCTGTGGGAGCGTCTGGAGTTGGAAATAGGTTAGGTTTACTGGATTGCAGTTCCGCACTCCGGCTTTTGATGCTTTCCATCCTGTAAGCCACGTTCATGTTCAGCTAGAACAAGTTCACCATAAGCTTTCGTAAAAAACGAGCGGCTGAGATTTTTCACATACTAAAGTAATGAACTTCGTATCACATATCGCTATAAACGCACAAGTGCAGTTCCTTACCAACGCTTCTTATTCGGGATGTTGGAAGAACGGAATAATTATCAAGTAACATTTGGATATAAACCCAATATTATTATTCCATTGTTAATTCTTAAAAAAAGTTTGATTGAAATGCATACAATTTGTAAAAAGTTTCATTTTCACGGTGGGTGTGTATTTGATTTGGTTTTGTGAGGCTTGTCGAAAACTTTAATGCCACAAATCAGCCATAAGTTAAATGGAAAACTTTCAACGGTACATATTACTTTAATAATGCATTAGATTCCTTTTAATTGTGGTTCTATGTTAGATCACAAAGCTTCGTATTTAATAACAATGGAAAAAATACATAGCAGTTTGGAATAAAAACCAAAAAAAAAACGTTAACTTCGACTGCACCGATGCTAAATACCCTTCACAGGTGCATTTCTGTTAGTAACTATGTGTTCAGTTTGTATGGAAGCTATATGCTATAGTTAACCGATCTGAACAATTTCTTCGGAAATTACGTTGTTGCCTTAGAAAATAATCTATACAAAATTTCGTTATTATATCTTGTCAAATATGAAAGTTTTCCATACAAGAACTTTTTTCGGAACGTTCAGTTTGTATGGCAGCTATATGCTATAGTTAACCGATCTGAACAATTTCTTCGCAGATTACATTGTTACCTTAGCAAATAATCCATACCAAATTTCGTGAATATATCTTTTCAAATGTAAAAGTTTTCCATACAAGAACTTGATTCCGATCATTCAGTTTGTATGGCAGCTATATGTATAGTAACCGATCTGAACAATTTCTTCGGAGATTACATTGTTGCTTATGAAAATAGTTAACCAAATTTCGTGAATATATCTTGTCAAATGTAAAAGTTTTCCATACAAGAACTTGATTCCGATCGTTCAGTTTGTATGGCAGCTATATGCTATAGTTAATAGATCTGCACAATTTCTTCAGATATTACATTGTTGTCTTAGAAAGTAATCCATACCAAATTTCGTGAATATATCTTGAAAATTGCAATAGTTTTCCATACAAGAATTTGATTCCTATCATTCAGTTTGTGTGGCAGCTATATGTTATAATGGTCCGATATTGGCAGTTCCGACAAATGAGCAGCCTCTTGAAGAGAAAATGACGTTTGCAAAATTTCAAAACGATATCTTAAAAACTGAGGCCCTTGTTCGTATATACATATATACAGACAGACGGACGAACGGACAGACAAACGGACATGGCTAAATCGACTCAGCTCGATATACTGACCATTTATATATCGACTTTATAGGGTCTCCGACGCTTCCTTCTGGGTGTTACAAACTTCGTGACAAACTTAGTTACCCTGTTCAGGGTATAATAAGGATAGGTGGAATACCTGGGATATATATGTAAATAAAGCAAAACAATATTGTGTTCCTAAGAAAATTTCACTTATATGATAACAAAAACATGGAAACCAGGGATTGTCATTTTCACGTTTAACTCATTTTTCCTATCAAAATTTGTCGTTTTTGAGTACAGCTGAATATATAAAAAATGTCACACACGCACACTCACATATATATACGTTGGCACACTGCAAATATAACCTTAAATACCCGAAACTGCCGTACAATCACGCCGCCCCAAAACCTCTGCTATTCCGGCAGAACAGTTGAAAGCAAACTAATGTTTTTGCAGAGTATTTCCGTGTGTGCGCGTGTATGTGTGTATGCATGTGTGATTGCGAGTGAACACTTTCAAAAAATTGCAAAAACATTGCCGAAAGGTTATTAGGTCATAACATGCACCCGCAGCAGACAGCCATTCACCGCATACGCCGCACGAAGTGTTTTTCAGCGTACTCACTACCACAATGGCAGACCAGCACACCAACACTGCGTATGAGTGATATTTTGCACTGCAGCAATGCATAAGCAAGTGCAGCACGTATACGCCATGGCGCTACGCTCTGCTAGCAGTTTACCAACAAACAAATTGTATTTTATTTTTTTGCTTTTGTATTTTGTGTTTTTGCTTTTATTATTGTTTTTACTTTATTTTCGTGTGAAATTGAATAACAATACATGAATTTAAATCTGGTTGTTGGGAAATTAAGTTTTCATTCGCAGCACAGCAGCTGCTACTGTGGCACAATATTTTCTGTACTAAATGCCTTTAAATAAAAATAAATTGCCATCTTTTCGCAATTTTTCATTTTGTAAATATTATTTTCACATCTTTTTTGTTGTTGTTGTTTTTTTTTGTTCTGTTTTGTTGCGTTGTAGTGTCGGCTTTTGCGTTGGTAAAAGCATTAGTTTGCATGACGCAAGTTTTAGGAAAGTAATTTAAAAAAAACATGCAAAGCCACTAAATAAAGCTTATCGTCATGCATTTATAAAATTTCTTTGCAACCCAATCTCCTTGTTTATGCATACATACAAGTGTTGAGTTCACAATTGCTGACGTTATTTGTTTTCTCATTTGGAACTGTCGCTTTCACTTGTACATTTGCTAATATGTTATTTTGCTTAAAACTGCAACTACTTTGCGGTTAACTACCAAACTAATCCAGTTGCTTATCCTTTAAGCTACTCTTTTTCCACTACAAATGAATTTGTGTGCTTGCATGCACTAAGCTAGAAAGCTATATACATACATACATACATGCTAATTTTGTGAGCTGAAATATATGTTGTTCGTTTCATATGAGGACGTACTTATGTATAAACATTCATTAAGTTGGGTCAAAAACCGATTTTTTCGCTTGATATTCCGAAAAATAGGTGCTTAGACAACTCTAAGAAAGTCTCCTTATATATGAGCAAAATACAGGAATGCTTCAACTGAGCCAAGCTAGCAGAAAGCAAGGAGCGTCGAAACAAACATAAAGATATTCCAAGTGACTACAAGAAGCCCCGCCTCGCTCGGTCTAATCGGCAAAAGAAGCGAAGAGTGAAAGGACAACTGCCAGGACTCATTTAAAGACCCGCAGCGCCTCCTAGAAGCTCGTCCAAGGCGCAGCACGTATATACGAAGGGCAAATCAGTAGAAACTACACTTTATGCACTGGTATTTAATATCGAAAGTGCTCTTGAATATAAGGAATGCTCTCTTGGAGCAATCCCGGACATTTCCGGAGCATTCTATAACGGCTCTACGGAATCTATTCTGTATAGTATCCAGTCAATAGGTTTTGCTCTTGCTAAATAATGCTGGATCAGAAGCCTTTTGACATCCAGACGGATAAGAGCAGAATGCAACGATGCTAAAATGGTCAAGGAATTCTCTAGAGGTACTCCACAAGATGGACTGCTATTTCCGCTTCTATGGACATTAGTGGTGAATAAACTGCTAAGGAACTTGGAAGGTAAAGCCCTTAAGATTGTAGCATATGCGGACGACATTGTCATCTAAATAACCGGTAAGTGTCTACAGACCATTAGCAGTATTATGACCAACACTCTCAATGCAATTCAGAATTGTGCATCGCAAGCGGGTCTGGGGTTGAGCCCGGAGAAAACGGATCTGCTTGTGTACACAACAAAGCACAAAATTTCCCTATGGAAGTTCCCTTCGATAAATGGCACACAATTCTCTCTTAAGGGCCGCACCAAGCACCTTGGGGCATTATTGGGCAGCAAACTGCCGTGGAAGCACAACATGGCAGATAGTGTGAGAAAAGCTAACAATGTTTTATATGCGTGTTGGCTGATACTCGGCGCAAGTTCTCTCACCCTCTCTCATGCACTGGGGCAACACAGCTATTATAAGACCAATTATGCTCTATAGTGCAGTCGTATGGTGGACAGGCGTAGGGAAATCAACCTACCGGAAGCCGATGGAAAGAATTAAGAGATTCGTTGCGCTGTGCCTGAAGCTTTAAGAACAACTAAAACGGCGGCTCCTGAACTGGTACTAAACCTGCCTCTTAGAAGTAGACATTTTCGCTGAAAACTGCGCAGCAAAATCGCCGTAGACTGCAGGAAATGTCTAGAACGCGGCACCAGGGAACCAAATGAGCATCTCTTGTGCATTTGTTCCGCATTGGTAACACTCCGCTGCATCTGAGTCCCCTAAGGTATGACACACTGGAGGAGGCATCGATAGTGAGGCCGCGGAGTCAGTTAAAATTTGCGTCAAGGGCAGACATCCTCATTGATGACCATTCCTCTTGCACATAGCAATAGAACTCCATCTGGTATCGCAAAGGGCCAAAACTGGTCTATGCGTGGCTTATTGGCCTACCAGTTTAACCCAACCTAACCTAACCTTTTAAAAGATGCTAAGGGTTGAAGTTTCATTATTTTAAAGTAATTTTTTTATGAACATTATAACTCAATAAAACAAATCACTTTAAATTGCAAAACTCATAATTTTGTAGATAATTTATAGCTCTACGGATATAGTCTCACATAATTTTTCGATTGAGTTAAGCGTTTACGAGATATTTATCTACAAACATGAAAGATTATAAATTTTTTTTGACACACCCTAATACTTACACATCTTTGTGCATAAAAAACATGTACACACACACTCTCATTAAGTTCACTTCGCTGCCACGTTTCCACACCATATCCACTCGTATCCCTTAAACAAAATCTAAGGTAACCATATATGTATATGAATGTAGTCACCCTCCTTTTCTTAACCGCACTGAGTTTTTAATGATTGCACTCAATACAAGCATACAGCTGGGGTGTGTATGTGTGTTTAAGTAGGTTGTAAAGTACGTGCCACTGTGTTGACATCTCTTTGTGGTTTTGTGGTGCACACACATTGCATTTGTTGTTGTTGTTCTTATGCAGCTGACATGTATGCAAAAAAAAAAATCAGCATTTGCAGCTTCTAATTATAGAAGTTCGTACGCAAGTTCTATGAAAATAAATGTTGGTTCTGTTTTCATTATTTCTACTTGAAACAATTTTTTTTAATAAAGTGGCAACACGCTAAATTAAAAACAGTTTTTTTCATAAATTTTAAAACTTTCTACCTTCTTAGCATAAAAAACAAATTTTTTTTTTCTAAGCATTCGTTAAATTCGTATGCGCTTAACTATATCCTTGTCCCAGCAAAGTTCGAGGTTCCATCTATTTCAATACTTATAGCTCACGCGGTTGGCTCTAAAGATCCTGCGAAGAAAAGTTCTCTCGTAAGATCTAAGCCAGGGTTGTAATCATGTATGACTTATTGAGTTTCTACGGATCTGCCTCTCAATTGCCTACCGATCACAAACTAGCACTTGTTAATCAGAGTTATTCTGCGCTTGATCTTCAGACTGACATTTTTAATCGAATTTATATATGTATATCTCGAAACAAGTGCTTAACGTTTTCAAATTTATAGCTACCGACAGTGAGGTAGTTCAAAAGACACGTGGAATCTTTGTATGAGTCACACTGATAAGATCCAATCAGTTTATGTACAATGGACTTAAGTCTTTCACACAACACTGTCGCAAGAACCTATTAAGAAGACTGATTCCACGATAACTATCGGAGACTGCGGAATTTCCCTTCTTGTAGATAGGGCCGAGTACATTCATTGTCTAATCATTGGGCATGTATTTGGCGGACTAAATCATGCTTAGCTGCTGAAAAGGCGGTTTCGAACTCTTCACCACAGGGTTTAAATAGTTCAGCCGGTAATCCATCGACCCTTAGAACTTTGTTTTTCTTAAGCCGTTTTAGAGCTATTTTCAGCTCATCTTGGACGAGTGGCTGGATGAAAATGTTATCGCGGTAGATTGTTGGTACGGGTTCTTCTTCATTTGTCGCAGCACTGCTTCATTTCCACTTAGCAGGTTCAAGAAGTGGTCCCTCCACATGTCGAGTGCACTCTGTGGGTGTCGGTTATCAGGTTTTTATTCCTATGTTTACAGTCAACATTTCAACCTCTTCGTTCTGAAGTCTTTCTGCCCTCTCTTTGTTGTTAAAAAAAAGTTTATTTTCCTTCCTCTTCTCGCTATATCGTTCTTTCACAGTCCCCATCACATTCGGTTGCAGGGTAGCTTTGCAGGAGGCGTTTTTCTCTGCAGTTTTGGCGCGGCATTCATCATCATACCAAGTTTGTCGACGTGGGCGTAACCTACCATCTCTTCCACAACGGTATGAAAAGAACGTGAGATGGAGCACGACTGTTCGTATATGATATGTCCTCATGATAGGAGTTGCTTTGGTTAAGCAGAGTCTTAATCCGAGTACAGTAAACCTTAGCCGTTTGTTGTGATTGCAAATTTTATATGTTCAGCTTTCGTTGTGCTGATCTAATTGACTGCACGCCTCTGACCAACCATAAATCCTATACCAAATTTGTACATCGCCTCATGGCAGCTGTAGTGGACGTCACATGCTTCGCGTATCCTGGATTGCGACGATGTCGGTTTTGTATTTTTTGAGGACATTCACTAGCTGGATAGGTGCATATTTGTAAATCGTGTTCCTTTGTGAGTTAGCTGTCTACATCAATGTTTGAGGAGCTCGATATCCGAGGCATTCTTGTTCCATTCGTTGGAATTACATATTTACGTGGTGGCTCCCAAACCCAGCGGCTCAACTCCAGCTTGGGGAGAAAGTTTCTTTGCTACCTTTTATATAGCGAACCGATTGCTCCAAATTTGACGCCCGCTTGCAGCCACACCTTCTGGTGAACAGACGCTGCAACGTTCTTTAGGCCTTATACCGATTACCTCGGAGTGGACTCTCAAGGCTCCTTCTCTCTTAGCCGTGACTCCAAGATCCACACGGGTTGGTTATTGCATCTTACTCAAAGTTGTTCACGTTGCCTGGGGTGTTCGACGCGGACGCAGGAGTAGGGATTGAGTATGGTAGCTCAACTGTGGCTGGGTTACCCACACACACCATTTACACCCCTAAAACTAATTCACTCAAATAATTTATGTTATTTTTGAAAAAGGTGGTAACCATATAAAATTGTTTGTCCTTAACGTTTATTAGTATAAAAATATTTTATACAAATTTTCCCTTATATGGAAATTTCTTGATGAAATTTGCATTTTTCAACTATGTTGTGTATTTCTTCACTACAACCCACAAACTGTACAACCCATGTCGCAGTCTAAGCTACAGCACTTCCTTGAAGAACTACATTCCAGAATTTCCTGCCAAGCTGCAACAAGCTTGTCCTACATTATTATCTATTATTACCGATAATCAATTATTAATTGGTACACACCACCTTAAGCATGCTCACAATGGTGAAGCCAAAGAGCATTGAACCACAATTGCGATAGTTGTTCTCCATTTTGATTATGAAGGAAGTACATTAGTTTGACATACGTATTTATACTTAATTCAGACAATAAAATGTCTGAGATTCCAGCATACGACACTGTGTCTTATATATATGAATATACCTATGAGTATATTGTGCTTGCGTGCGTCTCATTAGACATATATGGCTAAAGCTCATGACAATATCAAAATGGCATTATCTGTTGTTGGTCTTTATTCAGAAGCCATCGGTTATTTATTCACTCTAACGGTTATTTATTGTAATAATGCAAATTAAGATATGAAAATCTATTCAAATGTGGATGTAGGAATGCTTCACCACAATTATTGAATTGATTGTTATGTTACATTATTACTGAGGGAGCTTTCAACAACGTCCTACTGGAGGCAGTCGTTACTGCTCTGAACGGCCATGAGTGGTTGAAACGGGATGGGGAAACGAGCCCGTGCGCTGAAATGTGAGTAGGGGTATCCACAGGGTGGGGTTCTCTCTCCTCGTCGCTGTGGTCGTTGGAGACCTGCTTAAAAAACTTGAATATCGTGGCTGCCGGGTGATTGCTTATGCAGAGGATGTAGCACTTATGGTCAAAAGAAAGATTCTGAGTACCGTGTACGAATTGACGCAGTGGTATCTAAGCGTCGTAACAAATTGGGCGGTTGGAAGTGGTCTTACCATCAACCCAAGTAACACAGATATGATTTTATTTACCAGAATATATGAGATCCTGGCGGCATCGCAGCCGCAAATGCGAAGAATCCGTTTGCAGCCAGAGGACACTGAGAAGTATTTAAGGCTCGTTCTGGATAGGAAGCTTTTATGGAAGCCGGATATCGATTTCTTAAAAGAACACGTATCTGAACACTCGGATATCCTCACACACTTTGACTTCGTGCCGGATCACTTAGATCATTAGTCGCCAAACCGAACTCTAGCGGCTCCTTTTCTGCCCATATACCGACGAGAGAGTTATAGGTAGGAGTAAGGCATTGGATTAGAGAGGCAGTGAGCTTCTTTACGGATGGGTCAAAACTTAGGGGAAAGATTTTTGGCGACGCTTACTGCCTGGAGCTCTCTATCAACTCCAGCTTCAGACTTCCTGTCTATTGCAGTGTTTTCCAAGCCGAGTGTACAGTTATTAAGGTAGCACTAGATCTGCTGCTTCGAAGTGCAGCCTCCTTCATAAAAATGAACATTCACTCCGATAGCCTTAAACTCATCTATATTGCGTTCAGTTTTGGTAGCCCTATTGGCGTCCATGCTATAAGAATTAGAATCTGACGAGACGCCATTTGCAAAAGTTGTATGGATGGAGGTGGAAACAACTCAATACTTCCTTCTTGACTGTCTCTCTTTTGGAAGCTCAAGACTTAGACACTTGGGAGCGCATACCTTCAGACATCCCACCGAACTGGCGGGAGTGTAAATTAAACGCCTGTACAAATATGTATTGGCTACTAAGCGTTAATCTATAAGTCCGAACACAGATATTATTTTCTATGGCTTCATATAGGGCTACATACACCAGTCCACGTGCGATCATAGATCAGCCAACTAACCTAATCTAACCAATATTATTAAAAGCAAAGGTCCAATTATTTCAGTATGATACCTGGGAAAAAATATTGGCTTTACTAATTATACTCTCGCAACAAAGTTGCTAAAGATAGTATTATAGTTTTGTTCACATAACGGTTGTTTGTAAGTCCTAAAACTAAAAGAGTCAGATATAGGGTTATACATACATATATACCAAAATGATCAGGGTGACGAGTAGAGTTGAAATCCGGATGTCCGTCTATCCGTCCGTCCGTGCAAGCTGTAACTTGAGCAAAAATTGAGATATCTTGATGAAACTTGGTACACGTATTTCTTGGCTCCATAAGAAAGTTAAGTTCGAAGATGGGTAAAATCGGCCCACTGCCACGCCAACAAAATGGCGAAAACCGAAAACCTATAAAGTGTCGTAACTGAGCCATAAATTAAGATATTAAAGTGAAATTTGGCACAAAGGATCGCATTAGGGAGGGGCATATTTGGACGTAATTTTTTTGGAAAAGTAGGAGTGGCCCCGCCCGTATTAAGTTTTTTGTAGATATCTGGGAAACTACTATAGCTATGTCAGCCAAATTCTACAGAGTCGTTTCCTTCAGGCATTTCCATATACAGGTCAAAAATGGAAGAAATCGGATAATAACAACGCCCACCTCCCATACAAAGGTTACGTTGAAAATCACTAAAAGTGCGTTAACTGACTAACAAAAATCGTCAGAAACACTAAATTTTACGGAAGAAACGGCAGAAGGAAGTTGCATCCAGGCCTTTTTTAAAAATTGAAATTGGGCGTGGCCTCGCCCACTTATGGACCAAAAACCATATCTCAGGAACTACTAGACCGATTTCAATCAAATTCGGTATATGGTATTTTCTTAACACCCTGGTAACATGTACGAAATATGGGTGAAATCGGTTCACAACTACGCCTTCTTCCAATACAACGCTATTTCGAATTCCATCTGATGCTTTCTTTGTATTAGGAACCAATGATGATAGCGGAATAAAACTTTACACAAATACGGTATTTGAAAAATATGTAAATGACGGATAATGAAATCTCGATTATCACTTTATCATGCGAGAGTATAAAATGTTCGGTGACACCCGAACTTAGCCCTTCCTTACTTGTTTTCTATGAAAATTAAAATTCACACGAACATAAAAAAATATTGTACCAACCCAGGAAATGAACTCAAAGTAATAACCATGGCTAGTCACAGCTTTTCCCATCTTTCTGTCAAAGCTCGAACCTTTGTAGTAAAACTGTTTATCTTGTGATGCTATCTAAGAATCAATTTTTCGAATTTTCAGTGGAACTGCTTCTGAGCCAGACCTTGTGCCATCGAACGGAACAAATAACAATCGAACGGTGTAGTATCTGGGCAATACGGCGTGTGTGGGAGGACTTCCTATTTAAGCGTTAGTAGGTTTTAACAAATTTGGCAAGGTGAGGACGAGCATTGTCATGCAGCAGAATCATTTGCTTGAATCGTGCCTCTTCTGGTATTAAGGTCATAAGGAAGACAAGTTTCTTATTTCTGTATCATTAACAGCGCATGTAGTCGCTTTGAATAGCATGGCAAGTGACTCCTAATGCTGCAGTAACCAATTCTTGCATTTGACACGGATCTTCATCGAGCCGCGTCTCCAATTCACAGTCTTTTAACAAAAACATAAGCTTACGAGTGGTACAAAGCCTTCAAAGCATGTCACGTTCTGGACGACCTTCGACCTCTTCAACTGATGGAAATGTTAAAAAGTGAAGAATATGGTGCTTGACAATCGATGACAAGAGAGCACGACATCTTTCGCGAGTTCGTTTCAGTCGACCCGAATTCAGTCGATCGAAGAGATAAAACAAAATTCGCTCAGCTAACTGAAGGCTACCCCAAAAAGTGTTTAAAAAAGTGAAAAAATGTTTCGAAGACTGGAAAAATCGTTGGCATAAGCGTATTACATCGGGTGGGTATTACTTTGAAGGCGACAAACTAAATATTGGTGTATAAAATAAATATTTTGCATTCTATTTACTATGTTGGGGTACTTTCTTGCCACAATATATGACACACATAATTCGGGCTTTAATTACCACTGATGCTATTGCTATGCATTCCCATCACTTAGATTCAGAAATTAATTTATGAGTAACTACATTCACAGTTATTAGTGTATCAATGAACATAAATGTGCTAATTTCATATAGAAATTCATTGCCACCAACACCAACGAGTGCGTTAAACAAAGACATCGAAGTCAATGCATAGCAGATTGCAACCGTAAGTATCAACTATGGCAGCTTGGGCGAATCAGTGCTGATTATGCTCATGAATTATCCATAAAATTACCGATAATGATGTCAGTTTGAAATTGGAGAAAATAGCCACTATTGAGAATATGCTGAGGGAATTCTGTGCGATAATAAATTAACTAGAGCTATTTTAAATAGTTCTGACATGTCAGCAAACCATTTGATTGGCTGTAAATTAAATGCCACATTTTGTTGGTGTAAAATTGTGCAAATTGTTCTTTGTGCACTTGGAATGCACAACGGTGAATTAAATGCTCGTCAGTTTATTTACACATATTTACAAAAGGAGGC
Organism: Bactrocera tryoni; assembly: GCF_016617805.1. Taxonomy (NCBI): domain Eukaryota; kingdom Metazoa; phylum Arthropoda; class Insecta; order Diptera; family Tephritidae; genus Bactrocera; species Bactrocera tryoni. Next base: position 46,775,569 of record NC_052502.1, read on the forward strand.
TTGAATACAGAATCAATGTATAGATATGTATTATGTTGCATACCGAAAATGAGATGATGTGATTGCTTGCCATGGAATTTATAATTTCTTGCAAAATTAAGATGATATGAAAACTTTAATTAAGTGCTTGACTCCAGTGGAAATGACAATTTTAATAATCCTTGAGTACTTTTGGTGATCGAAAAGAAACATGCTTGTATAATTTCCCTTCTCACCTATCAATATGGCGTTGTCCAAGCTATTCAATATGATGTCTGATAACAAATTCCCAGCGTCAAAAACTACTACAGATGTACAATTTCACCTCAAATAAATAAACTTAAAGCAAAAAAAAAAAAGTGCAATCATAAATCAATAACTTAAACACACAACCTTACACAAACAAGCATAAGTGGCTACAAACATATACATTTCAAGCTATACACATACCTACATATGAATTAATAATTTGGTGTGTAAATAAGTGAGCGCTGAAATTAAATAATTTATTTGACGGTGAAATGAACCATGAAGCCGCAGGCCACAAACCGCAACATAATGAGTAGACTGCAGAATTCGTCCAATGAGAATACCTCAGAGCATTTCATAAACACATGAGCGTGCTTGGGTAAAGCTTTTGTTTCTTGGCGCTTATACGTGAGTATGTGTGTGTAGCAATTTGCATGAAAAAATATGAAAGTGCATCTAGGCAAATAATTAACCCTTTGTTGGCTAATATTTGTATATATTATAATAACAGTAATTTTTTAACTAAAAATTTAAGATATTGAAAATCGTTTTTATTATTAAATTTTTAAAAAACATTATGAAACTTACCATTTTTAAAGACTGTAGTTGCTGAAAGAGTGAAAAAATATATTATTAATACAATTAATTATTAATAAATTGATGTTATTGCTAAAGTATTTAACTATAAAACATGTAAGGAAAAGATAAATTCGATTATAACCTTTCATTTCATACTCTTGGATTAAAATAATAACTTCAGATACAAATAGGGCTTGTAAGTTATATGGGCTCTAGGGCAAGATATTCGTACAAAGTTTAATCTCCATATATTAACGGTGTCTTGATTTATGTACTAGAAAATGAAGAAATCAAATGGAATTTAAAATTATGTGATATGGGAAGGAGGATTGTTGTAGCTGTAATGGCTTAGGAGATATGTACATTAAACCTATTAAAATTGTTTAAAAAGTTTTAGGATACAGGTGCCCCATGCTAGTGCGATCTTCTGTGCCAAATCACAGTTCTATGTCTTAATTTAGTGCTTATTTATGGATTTTAATAGGTTTGCATTGAGGTTAGAAAACTATAAATAAGAAAGCGAGCGAAATCTTCAGACCGTAAAAAGCTAATACAAATCTAATTTTCCTAAAGATATATTTTTTAATTAAAAATTAAAACTTCAAAGTGTTTTGCTTTTCTTCGGTCGTTTTGGTTTTAATTCACATAAATCACACTAATATAATTTTGCAATCATAATATTAAAATCTCTTTAACAACCATAAATATCGAAAAAAAGCTGTCCATCAAACTCAGCAAAAGCAGCGAAAGACGTCCACGATCACGATCTCGAACTCCATGACCCTCAGACCCCGATTTTTATAACAGCAGATTCGGTGAGACAGCCCATAGATGCCAGAGAAACTAGCAAAGCTGTCGTCATCAGTCCAGCTTGGGCTGATCCGACATTTCAAAAGCAACTGCACCGGTCCCATCCATATGGTACCCAAGAACCTAGGAGGTTGGCGAACTACTGAAGACTTCAGGCGACTGCGCTTTGAGTCGCCAGTCCCTGGCCGCTGCCTAGTACCTAACGCGGTAGATTTATTTCAATGCCTCCACGGAAAGAAAACTTTTTCCACGATCGATCTCAATCGCCCCTATCAGCAGATTCCAGTGACTCCAAAAGACAGCGGACACAACGCACTTCGACTCGTTTGAGTTCCTGCGAATGCCTCGTGGATCGCGCAATGCAACCCAAACTTTTCAGTGCCATGTGGGCAACATCTTGAGAAGTTTGGACTTCGTCAGCTGTCTCAATGATGGCCTCATAATGATAGTAGTCACATTTTCACCATACTGCACACCAACAAACTCACCAAGAATCTCAGTAAGTGCAAGCAAAGTGCAGCAGCTCGAACAGCATTCTTCTCATACTCTCATAACTGATGTATTCGATTCAACCATAGGCGCATCGTTGGAGCAGTTCAAGAAAAGCATCTGGAAGCCAGTTGGATTTTTCTCCAGGAAGCTCAGCACATCCTGGAAGGACGTCATTTCATCATCAAAACGGATCACAAGCTAAATAAATCACAGTTTGAACGATATATGCTGTATAAAGTCAACAGGAGGTTCAAAAATCTATATACATATTAGGTATCTGCTCCTTTCGGGACTTACAGTTTACTTAGTAATCTCGTACTTTTAGTACTTTTGAAAATAACCTCGTATATGGAGTAGGAATAGTTATCATTCTTTTTCACCCATTTTTACGCTATCTGAAGACGCCCTAGAAGGATTCGTGCTCAGCAAGCTTAGTTGAAATAGCTTTCAAAAAAACCTTATTAGGGCGCGAGGCCACGATTGCTATTTAAAAAACAGCCCATAGACATCCATTTCCACTGCGATCTCTTTTATCAAATTCCAATCTTATTTATTGCATTTTGGATGTTTTCGATTAACGGCATTTTGTGGGCGTGACTGCAAAAAATAAGCAAAATGGTAGATCGGAATTACACAAAATTTCATTGGCACTCGACAGAAGAGACTTTAAGAACATGCTGGGAATACTAACTGGTTACTGTGTGGTGGCGACATACGCCCGCAAGATGGAGCTGACAGATCAAGAAGACTGCAGGAAATGCCTAGAGCAGGACATCAGGGGAACAATGGGGATTATCTTGTGCACTTGTCCTCCGTATACAGTTTTTACAGACTTTTCTGTAAAAAAATTTTAAAGTTCAATAATTTTTTCCTTTCATATGAAATTTTTGCTAAGCTTCCGTTTTGAGGTAGTAAACTAATATTGCATTAATGTAACCATACAAATTTTGTATATGTTTATTATATAATAAACCCGTTTTTTTATTCGACAGAAACAACAAAACCCTATTACTACTGAAAAGAGATCGTTCGAGTATATAAAACTGTCCGAGTGTTGTCATTTCCCCTAAACACATCTTACATGAAGTGCATGCAGCGAGCTTACTACTTTGTAGAATTAGTTTTCCATATTTACGGCAAGTTTATTACTCATACGTCAGGTTGCCTAAGAGCTTTGTCGGCACAGCTATTTATGCGAACGTGCGAGCAAGCAGCAGCAAACTGCTGCCGCTGTCACTTCCCGAGCATTTATTGCTGGGTTTCGGCTATTTTTATTTCATGATATTTTGTAGTTGTTTTTGAGCATTTTACAGTTGCAGCTTTGCGTGTTGCTTTGCAGCTTTTAAAAGCTGATTTTTGTGCCTGTCAGCTTAACGGCAATTACTTGCGATGCCCTCTCTAAATACGAGCAATTAATTTGCAGTTTCGCTGTAAATCGTTGGCTAGTGTTTGATTTCGTTTTGGAACACAATCACTAATTGCACATCGCGTTTTACACTTTTAAAGTCAATGGCGTGTTCCACGAAATATTTTCAAAATAAATACTAAACCCACAGCAAAGTGGAATTCGCCACCGAAAAGCAGATTTTCCTTTAAAGCCCATAGTATTTTTTGTGAACTATTTCAATACAGTATCCCTTAAATTAACTAAAGCTCAAGAATAAATCTCCCACCTACTATTTAACACGTTGACGGACACTTGCCTGCTTGGTAATTTATGAACATTTCATACATGTACATATGTAGTCAGTCTTTCTTTTGTTAGTTAATATTGGCCGAGAACTTTTAAATAATATTAATACTTAGTTAGAGATTTTCATAATCAATGCACTTCCGTTTCAAACGCATACAAATAAATAATATTAGAGAATATCCAGAGCACGTCCTATAAAAGAATACATTCTCATAGTCTTCAAATCACTCTGAACACGTCGAACAATTCGGACTAATGTCGTACTGGAATCCGTACAGGTAGCTTCTAAAGCAGTCATGTCCACTTCGGGTTTTATTTGGATCCATGGTGGAAATCCAGGTTACCATATCGTTTGTCTATCCACGAATGAATATCCGGTAACAGTCTAAGAGTCCACCGCTCCTTGAGTGAGGTTTGCCATCGCTGCTGCCATACTGTTAAGCTTTTGATTCTCTCTTCTCTTTTCACTCCTTTAGACGACTCTGACAAATTGTATAGCCACTCGTATTCGTCACCTTGAATGCCAATGAGCATTACTTCAGTAGTGTCACTTGGTGCCAACAGACTCTGCACTGTGCCTATTTGTATGATATATGTACATACATACTATGCTTGCAAGACGAAATATCTCCTGTCATCAAACAAACAGTCGTCGCACTCGCGACTTGGCTCTCACGTCACTGTTGACAGTCATAACTTTGAAGTTGTAGATTGTTTCGCATATTTGGGAAACAGCATAGGCACCACCAACAATGTCAGCCTGGAAATCAAACGCAGGATAACTCTTGGCAACAGGTGCTACTTCGGACTGAGTAGACAATTGAAAAGTAAAGTCCTCTCTCGACGAACAAACGCCAAACTCTATAAGTCGCTCATAATTCCCGTCCTGCTATATGGTGCAGGGGCTTGGAGGATGACAACAACTGATGAGTCGACGTTGCGAGTTTTCGAGAGAAAGATTCTGCGAAAGATTTATGGTCCTTTGCGCATTGGGCATGGCGAATATCGTATTCGATGGAACGATGAGCTGTGCAAGATATACGACGACATTGACATAGTTCAGCGAATTAAAAGACAGCGGATACGCTGGCTAGGTCTTGTTGTCCGGATGGACGAAAACACTCCAGTTCTGAAATTATTCGACACAATACCCGCGGGGGAAGCAGAGGAAGAAGAAGTCCTCCACTCTGTTGGAAGGACCAAGTGGAGAAGGCCTGGCTTCGCTTGGAATATCCAATTGGCGCCACATAGTGAAAAGAAGAAACGACTGGCGTGCTGTTGTTAACTCGGCTATAATCGCGTAAGCGGTGTCTACGCCAGCAAAGAAGAAGTGATATGCTTTAACGCCTTCTGCCTGGATCAATATTGAAGTCGCATATAACACAACCGATGTCATTACATTTGCGAGTCAAAGTTGCCGACTGAGGCGCACTTAGCATTTATTTGGCATCATCCTTGATAAGACATTTAGGGTTTAATTTGCTTTACCTGCAGTGTACAGGGTTTGTCCGGAAGTTATAAGACTGAATCGATTAAAAAAAATGTATTGAACTAAGCGTTACAATTCTTTAGAGTTTTTTAAAATAGGCTCCTTCTGATTTCCATGAATTGAAGGCGTCACGGAAGGCATTCTCCGGAACAGCCTATAGAGCCGAGGTGCATGCTGCTGTGATCCCCTCAGTCGTCTCAAAATGCTTGCATTTCATAGACATACTCAAAGATACATGACTCGTCACCTGTGATTACGTTATTCAAAAATTGGTGGTAAAAAAAAATCCTTTCTAAGATTATTAAAAAAAAATTTAAGTGCGGATAAAATTTATTCTTATATACACATATAGTAAAAGCAGGAAAAAGATCTCAACAAGTCTAAAAGATTTCAGAGCAATTAGCTTTCGCTCATACCACTTAAAAACGTTGGAAAGAAATACATACACATTAGTATACGTATTAATGGAGCTCACCAAGTCAGACACGAAACGTTATTTTACGTTTACTGCTCACAGCTTTGTTCTGTAAGCAACTGGCAGCGAAGTCAATTTTTAACCACTACCACCACGATAGTCCCCCAAGGGCCAGTACGCATGCGCAGGTTGGAGCGAACTCCAAGGGTTTCGGCTCTCTGTGGTACCAGAATTAAGTCTACGGTCAGACCTCGTAGCCGAAACTGCTACCAGTTCAGCTTCCATACAGCTCTGGACTGGTGCCCAGGAGTTGGACTCCATAAACACGTCACATACAAACACCACTTACACAAAAGTTAATCCTAATTCACGCGCAAACGACCCTAACTGTTCGGCATTTCGACTAACATCTAATCGTCTATCAGTCCAGTTATCCCCATAGAACCCATGTCCGTAATGTGCGAGTACATCAGTCATTCTGTAATTATCTGTATCAAATCCTCTATCCCCGCCCCACAAAAACAAGCCGACCTATCAGATAGTTGCCTCTTATTATTTTAAATGAATTCGGACGCCCATGCCTAGCGAGCAGAAACCCCAGACTCAGATCAAATCTGAAGTCTGGGTTACCCTCAACAAACCCAACGTCCCGAATATGCTCATAAGTTACTCGGCTGTTGTATTGTCCCAACGTTCTTACCTGACCCTATTATCTAGAACTTCCTGCTCCATAGATATTCTCCTCCTTCCCTCTCTACATCATCATCAGAAATATAGTAAATCCGCAGCAATGACACACTCAAGCCAAATCTTAACCTGAATGCAACAGCACGCTGTATGACTATCAGGTCAAGAGGGGGAACACCTAACAGAACCAGCATAGCAACAGTAGAGACGATGCGACATACAGGCAAACTAGCAGGCATCATACAACGCTGAATTGAGAGGAGTTAGTGGAACCCCAAGACTGTTGTGGCTCCATAAGTGACACAGACCGCAAACAAGCGACGATATATGGTGTGGACAGCACAACGTCCGAGACCCTAAGCAGTCGCTCCTTTACATTCGCCAAGTGTGGAGATTGGACAGAGATACAAGGATAAGTATCCATACAGATGGGTCGAAACTAGAAAATTAAGTGCGAAGTGTCTTTGCATAAATTGAACATGAGCCCCACATGCCGACTATTAAAATTAAAAATGTGTTATATGAGAACTCTAGTAGGAGTGCTAATAGGTTACTGTCTAATAAGCAGTCTGGGAGTGCCATACAACGATTATTGTAAAAGCTGTCAACAGCTAAAATAAGAGGAGACTATAGAACATTTCGTATACTTTGAAAGACTTTGCCCCTTCCTGAATTTAAGACCAGATGCGCCTTTTTAGACCTAGGTAGATAATTTTTGTAAATAAAAAAATCATAGCAGGATGAAACTCATTGCAACAGAAAGATAAAAAACGCAAGTGAAAAATAATTTAATTAGATGGGAAAGAGGTATAGATATATGTAGATAAAAGTTAAATATGGTTCATTTCGATTTCCGGCAAAACTACGAGTTCTATGTAAAAACATATATGTTAAAACCCTTCGTTTACATTCAGAAAGTTTCCCACCAAATTGTATTATTATATTTTCATAAAGTATGTATACCATACTTCTAGATATCTCTTAAATCAATGCACTTTCACAATTGTTTACTTAATGTCGTATGCAGGCATTGTGCTTCGCACGTACTTACAGCGATGACACTTAACCGTACACTACGAGCTTTTGAAGCGTCCGCTGTACCGTCGCTCAACACGCATTCAATGCATATCTCATGCTCTCATTGCGCTCATTTACACGCACGCTCGTTTCAAATGACAAGTCAAGCAGCATAACTGACCAATTTCGCGACACTTGACATCACAATCTGTCTTTCGCATTTGCCCGCTGTCACTTTGGCGTAGCAGCTCCGCAGAACGGTTAATGGCAATAACGCATAATTGGAATTTCGACGCAATTACAATTTTGAGTGCGGTTGGTTGTCAATTGTTATGGAGAATGTTTCTGAGAATATCCTTATCAACAAGTTGATCTCAAGTTGATCTCTTATTTGTTAGGGTTTAAGCGGAGAAATACTCTTACTCTCACCATTAAGATGACTTTAAAAAACCGCCAAAAGCACTAAAGTCCTGATAGTCTTTAGTAGGGCAAAACAGCAAGGTCCGATTTCAACCTATGAACTACACCCAAAGGCTTTGTTTGTGTGCAGTTTAATTAATTTCCATTTCAAGCTTAATTTAATGTTTGCCGTTGAACGAAGGCAAATGAGTTCGAGCAACTTGTATTATGTAAATCATTATTTAAATATACCAAATTTTTCAACCAAAATATAAACTAATTTGACACTCGTATATATGTATGTATTGCATGTATGTATTTTTATATTTATATGCCACACTACTAGATTTCCACTCACATTTGCTTTTGCACAAACAACTTCTGTTGAAATGTGATACACCAAAGTAGCCAAAGGAAAATCATTAATATATAAAAAATATTAATCTGTCCACATAATGACCACAAATATACAGAATATTTGGCAGAAATGAGTAGAGGGTGCTGCATTAGAGCTTTGAAAATTTCTGTTAAAATCAAGCACGCAAAGATAATTATTATTTTGAATTCTGAAAACGATACTGTGAGTAGAATTTTAGACTATTTTGTCCAGCACATTGAAGGAAAGGATGGCAAATGCATTGAGCTTTCTCTACCTTGCACTGGACATCTTAAGGAAGAAAAAAGAAAAATCTTAGAGGTAAGAGAAGAGTATAGGAATAAACCGTGACATCTTCAAAACCCATTGTTTCTACTATTTTCAGAAGCAAACAGAGTGAGAAAATTTTTAATTCATTTTTTTTTTTCGATAGCTATACTTTTGTAAATGACATATAAAAATCTTAAATCCGCATCTCAAATAGTTTTTGAATTACAGCATACTAAAATTAAACCGCTTAGTTAAATCAGCTCAACCAATTTATATTTAAACGCGTTTTTCTCAAATATGCATTTTGCAAATGTGCTTGAGTTATTGCATTTTTAATAAGAGATCCATTTCGAGGTTCTCTACAATAAAAAAAAACACAGAAACTTCATTTCCCCGTTATACTCGAAATGTTTATTATTATCGGAAAGAACATTATTTGGCATTTGTTTTCTGAAGATAATCTCTTTCAAATGTTGGTCGATGACTCCTTCAAGCAGTGGATGACTCCAGACGAGTGACACGTGTGATGTTTCGCTCTATAGCCTAAATAGAACTAAGATTGCCCGCAAAGACTTTAGACTTTACATATCCCCACAGGCAAAAAACTAACGGTGTGATATCGCACGATCTTGGTGGCCAATCGACCGGCGCGAGATGTGAAATTATCTGCTCACCGAAATGTTCTATCAATAAAACCATTGGTTGACGCGATGTGTGGGAAGTTGCGCCGTCTTGTTGAAGCCAAGTGTTGCCAAGATCACAAGCTTAAATTTCAAGCATCAAATAGTCGGGTAACATGGCGCGATAACGGTTACCATTAACGTTTACATTCTCACCAGCATCAGTTTTGAAGAAATATGGACAGATGTTTCCATCGGCTCACAAACCACACCAAACCATTGTTTTTCTGGATGAAATATCTGCTCTTGAATCTTTTCAGGTTGCTTTTCAGTTTAAATGCGACTATTTTCCTTATTTACATACCCATTGAGCCAGAAAAAACAAAATTTGGCTCAAAAACGTCGAATCTGCTTGGAACTTTTTAAGAGCCCATAGAGCAAAACGATGTCGCTTGGGAAGATCGAGTGGGTTCAGTTTTGCACAAGCTGAATTTTGTACGTGTTCAGATTTCTGAACAGACCTTAACGGCTAAAATTGTAAATAATATATTTTTGTAAATCTGTACAGAAAGAGATATCATGTTACAAATATTTATGTTCATTATCGCCAACACATACGAATATAGTCTTAAACGTAGATATGTATTTACAAAAACCCATTTCCATCAACACTGTAATTAATGTATATTTCGGGGATTAAAGACTGTAGTATTTAGTGTATGCAATACAAATATTGCACTGGCCATGTAAAGGATCGCAAATGATTCTAAACTAATAAACAGATAAGAAGGAGTTGTGTTATGCTATTGAAAGCACTTATGATTAAGATTTGTGTGCATACAGTCGTTACGTAGAGTAGATTAGTAGTAAGATATGTGTACGTAATCTGCATGTGGTGCATATATGAATTAGGATAAGATATTTTATAAACAAAGAGCTCCTTTAACCAGAGCTGAGTACTATTTTATACTTGAAACTAAACCGTCGTTCCATGCGTCAGTCCGAGCTGCTGCGAATAAAGCCAAATCGACTCTCCATGGTCTTCGTGTACACTTTTAGCTACGGATGCTGTATTTTCTCCACTGAGCGCTGGACGTGGTCCATTAAGTGGAATAATCCAATAATGAACGCTGGGTCTCAATATGGGTGATGGAGTTGCGAACAATACGCTCAGTAGGCCGATTATGTTGACCATAAGTTGAAGGGCGGAAAAATCATTCCTTGAGTTTTCGTAGTGAACTTGGATCACCCGTTATTTCGGGATTAGAAAGCAAAAAAAAAATATTAATCATCGAAAATCGCTTTATTGTTTTCAAACTTCGAGAGAACTTTTGCCACTCTCATAGAGGTGTTTTCAAACCATGCGTTCTGAATGTATCAATTGCCTCTTCAGATGTTGACCTCTTAGTATATTATTTTTAGCACGGAAACAAAAAGAAGTCATTCGGTACCCGACGACCTTGCAATATCAGTTTGCACCCAGCATTTGTTTCCGCAAAAATAACTGATTTTGGACGACCTTCACCACATTCGTCTAGGAGTTATCTACGACCTCGATTGGTTTCACCATACCACCGATAAACACTGGCCTTTGATGGAGCTTCAGCTCCAAAAATTTAATTAAGTTCATCGTTGCATTGTCTTTGCAAAAAATAATCGCGCGAAAACTTTCGCGATTTAAATAATTTTTTTTTTCCGAGATGAAAATTTAAGTTACTGTAAGTAGCACAAACAGCGTTCGTATATCAAAAGATTTTAAGTATGTATAACAACAAAAATTTCATATTTTACAATAATGTTGTGTGTTGTCAGATGATGTAGAAGGTAATCTACATATGTATTAGGGTGATTCATTCAAATTTTTTTTTTTCTTTTTTTCGTTTAGTACTCGGAAAAATAGGTTCCTAAAGACCTCATCATTCATAATAATTTTTTTTTTCATTGAGTTATAAAATTCATAAGAAATAAAAAATTTTCCCAAAAGCAATCAAACTTCAACCGTTAATATCTTTTAAACGGTTGGGTTTACGAAAAAGTCGTGCTGACCTTTTTTGTAGAGTATTCAATTTCCTACAAAATCTAAGGAACAAGATATTTTTCAAGTATTTGGAAGCGAGATATAAACTCTTCTATCTGATAATAAGAAAAAATAGAAAATTGTAAGTATTAGGACCTTCCCGTTACAATTAAGAACTCATGCTTGGGAGGCTTTCTTAAAGGTGTCTAGGAACATCTTTTTCTGAGGACCAAACGAAAAAAAAAAATTTTTTTGAATCACCCTAATATGTATGTATATTTAATATACTCTATTCAGAGTATAAAAATAAATCAATGGTTCCGGTTAACATATGGAAGTTGATATAAGCCGTTTAAAGCCCTTAAAAATTCATCCACCCCGCTCTTCTACCTCTTCCCGACCATCTGAGATCTTTCTATTCCAAAGGGTTCCAACCAACAATCACTTTTATCATTTTCATGATTAATTTCGCGTTTTTTTAATAAAAAACACTAATTACATCAAAACGTCCTGCGTATAAAGTTACCCAAAGTTTCGCAAAGCTCAACCCAACAACACGAATTAGGACACCCATAAGCAATTTTACACCGAATTTAGGGACAAAATTAGCTTGGCATCTAAAATTTCGACAAAATCCAACAGCTTTCAACAAGCACACGCACACATACACTTGTGCATGTGCCAGTTGGTGCACAGGCATCTTTAAAGTGCAACATTGGCAACGAGGCATGCCTATATTTGTCCAATTTGCAACGCTTCATTTCAGCATCGCGGCTATGCCAATAGGCTTATTTGCAGCGCACTGATGCATGAAGCTAACTACACACTAATATGCCTGCGCAAACGCCCGCGCGTGTAGCTGTGTTTGTGTGAATTTGAATAAACTTTTTCATAGTCGTTTGAATATGGCCGCATAGCCGGCAGTCAGCATTTAAAACGAGGTGGCCGGCCGTTTCAAGGCAGCCTGTGGCTTCATGAGTGAGGCACGCACATACACACACGCGTACATACTAGTCGAGATACGTAAACGTGTATGAGTGTGTGGGTGTTGCAGCGTCGCTTGGTGACGGCGATTGTGGTCGATGGTTTGTAATTAATTGCAATAAATTGCAGCTTTACTTTGCCCACGCAGCAGACCAACAACGCCGACAGCGCCACCAGCTACGGCACAAGTAGCAACAACAATGGAAAAACTGTGCATTTGTGGCAAGCGCACAGCGTTGAGGTGTGAATATTTGCTGCCACAACGCCTGCGCCGAAAGGCTTAAACAATTTCATAGCCGTTGCCAGCATGCATGTACATATGTATGTATATGTGTGTACATGCTCGCGTGCGATTCGACAGCAAACATACACACGCTGTTCAAACAACTACGAAATTACCTTTTTTCCTGTTGCAACACGTATTCATTGACGTATTGCACGCTGCGCGGCGTTGCGCCATGCTTCTCAATTGAGGTGGCGCAACATCCTTTCATGCGGTTAAACGCACATCCGAGGTTACTCGCTTTTGACTGTTGCTGTTGCTTGGTGGACAGCAGAGTTTTGAATGCATTACACCGGTGCATATATATGCAGGTGGACTCATATACATACTTATATGTAAAATATGTTGGTGTTTGTCTATGGACTTGTAGTGAAACCGCCTGAAAAATTATCAGGCGAATGTAACAGTGGGTCATTTTGGTTAACAACATGCGAGATCCTCATCAACTAAAGAAAAGGATCGGTTCTTCCTTCTTTGAGTCTACGTTTTAGATACATATACATTGCTCATAATAAGCATGTAGAATACAAACATTCTAAAAAGTTTTGAAAGTCTCGAAAACTCCATAAGGATCGAGAATGACCTCTTCGAACTGTTCGATACAAAACGAGGTTTCAGGTAAGGCGACATTCGCGCCGTTAGTTCAGCTTTCTCCAGACTGAATAAGGAAGCGAAGCAAATGGGTCTGCTAGTGAACGAGGACAAGACGAAATATCTCCTGTCATCAAACAAATAGTCGTCGCACTCGTGTCTTGGCTCCCAACGCAGAATAACTCATGCCAACAGGTGGTACTTAGAACTAAGTAGGCAATTGAGTAGTAAAGTCCTCTCGCGACGAACAAAAACCTAATTTTATTCCTGTCCTGCTGTATAGTGAAGAGGCATGGACCATGACAACATCTGATGAATCGACGTTACGAGTTTATGACAAAAGTTTTCGTTTATGGTCCTTTGCGCAATGGCAATGACAAATATGCCATTCGATGGATCGATGAGCTGTATGAGTTATACGACGACATTGACATAGTTCAACAATTTAAGAGACAATGGCTGCTCTGGCTAGGTCATGTCGTCCGAATGGATAAAAACACTCCCGCTCTGCGAGTATAGGACGCAGTACCCGCGTTAGGAACAGAAAAACTTACACTCCATTAGAAAGAAGGACCTGGCTATACTTGGAATCTCCAATTAGGGCCAAACTGCAGGAAGGAAGAACGATTGTTGCGCTATTGTAAACTCGGCTATAACCGCGTAAACGGTGTCTACGCCAATAAAGAAGAAAATAAATCTCCTTTCAGGACGATATGCTTAACCCATGGAGTCCCAAACTTCATAAAGCCGTCTAAAATATAAGTTTTAGTGGCGACAATAAAATTCTCATTTGACTCGTTTTTTCGATTGAAAACAAAAAGAATTAATACGGAGCCAAATGTGGAGAATACGTTGGATGGGGCAAGACTTCGTAGCCTAGTACGATCAAATTGACTAAGGCTACGGCGGAGGCGACGTGATAATAGGAACAATTTGTCCTTCGCCAAATTGCGCGACTTTGTGCAATCCAATTTAAATTAATTTTTGATGATCTCTGCCGAATGACAAGAATCAGACCCAAGCGCTCTTGGATTTCACTGCGTAATTTTCCTCACAAAACCAAAAGTCGAATCAACGAAAATCCGCAGATAAGACCTCTGACATACGCGATTAGCATGAACGTATAAGTTCGAATATGCTGTAAATGACGTATAATGAAATCTCGATTATCACTTTATCATGCGAGAGTATAAAATGTTCGGTGACACCCGAACTTAGCCCTTCCTTACTTGTTTTCTTTGTTTTTAGCTCCGTCGGTAATATTTGCCTCCACAATGATGAGCCAATATGCGAATTCTGCCTCTGGATATAGGTTATGTGCTGCTTATGAACAATCCTACGATAAAAACATCTACCAACGCTATGTCCGAGATGCTGTCATTAAGACCTAGATTATTTACAGAACATACTTATGGGCTTCCTGGCAGTGAATCAAGCGGTAGATCGGACAAATAATACATCTAAAATAATCACTGGTTTACCTGACCTAAAGAGAGAAGCAGACATGACAGAACTTTTGGAGATATTATTATATATACTTTTTAAATAATATTCAATTGTATTTGTAAGTGGCAACACAGTAACTAATGCGCGCCACAAACCGGCAACCAACACAGCGGCAAGCAAATAGCTTCAATACAGTGGGACGCCTACGATGCGTAACGTTGAAATATTCACTATTACCATTGCTGGCGGTGCAGAAGCCTTCGACTCGCATTTCTATGGAGCAGTAAGCAATGGCGCTGCACTTATCAAATGCGGCTGCAACGAAATGCAACACAATGACGGCCATTAATGCAGCGAATCAGCGTTAACAGCGAACCGTCAGCGCCTTCATCAGCAATGCATACCATTACATGGGTGAGGTATAGCTGGCGAGTGGGCGGCGCGCGCGTAACGCGACAACTATCGGTGAGCGCGTGCGCGTCGGTGTAACGCGTCTGCTACAATTACCTCAAATTAAATGTTATATCCGTAGCATGGCGTGCCACGACCAACCGAATGAAGAGAGCAATCAACCAACATGCTGACCGCGTTGCCAACGCAATGCGACGCGCTGTAATACAATGCTTCCTGGTACGTTGGCGCCCAACGACGTACACATTACTTAATGCTCGCATTGCATGACGCCCTGCTGCTTACGTATGCGTGAAATGCGGCAACTGACTGACTGACTGACTGACTAACGGAGTGCGGCCATGCCAGCGCAGCAGGATTTCGCGTACATTTTCAGTGAGCAAGCGCTCGCAAAGAATTTGTTCGAGCATGCGAAATTAAAAGCGACCAAGCCAAGCCAACCAAACGACCAACAAATGGCCGGCGAGCGGTGAGCAGCGAACAGCGCGCAAGTAGCGCTGTTGCACAGCGTCATAATGGCGTTGCAAGTATTTGCTTATGGCAATCGACCCGTCGTGTCATTGCGCGCGCGATGAAGCGCACAGCGCGGTAAGCGGTAATGAACGTAAGCACACATAGCGCGGCACTATTTGGATTTGCTCGCCTGAAATTGGAGATTAATCGTGACCGTCACGTGTTTGCACACAGCGCGCAAACCAAATGGCGTAAAGCGAAATTCGGCAAAACGTCACGCCATCATTGTGTGCGTTCGTATTTATGTATTTGTGAGTGCAATATTGGTGTGGCGCGTCGTATGACTGTGTGTGCGCTGACTCGCTTTTGAGCAGAGCACTTTCTCGATTATGGTGAAGCTACACCGTTTGGTTTTCTCTGTGCAGCAAATACGCAACAAAGCGGAATTAAATGAGTATACCAAAGCTCGGCTCCAACGTAGGAGCATGCATCCAACCACGCACCCACGCCCATACAGTAAAATGCGGAAGGTGAGCGCGTAGCTGTTTTAATTAAATTTCGGTGCTGCCCCATGGTGGTAAGCCAAAGCTAACATCGCCGATAAACAATCAAATTCAATATGGTGGCACTGAAAATTCGCCATTTTGTTGAAATTGAATTAGAAAACATGTTTGCGTGTTAGTGAAGTGAAACTGTTTTCTCAAACATCTGTTCGTGGAAGCTCTACGAAATCCAGTTTTGCAAGCACTCAACGATAAAGATGTTGATTGAACTCTTTAAGGAAACTCCAAAGCAAAATTCAAAACAGAGTTATGGTGTGTGGGTGTAGTCAGAGACATGCAAAAATTACAAATTTAAAAACTCTTATTCATCAGATCACGTTTTCATAAGGAAAACTTTTTTAGTTTGACAAGATAAATCTTTTTGCAAAATTTTCAGGGAAAATCCAACACTTAAAGAGGAGCCACGTAGAAAAGACCTTTTTATGCAAAAAAAAACTAATATTCACACAAACTCAGTTTTTATAATGTTTTCATATAGGTTGGTGTATCATATGATCATGAGATCATGTGATGTATAAAAAACAAAGTTTGAACCATTTTAGTCAACATTCATTTTAAAAAGTGGCCGGCCCGATTTGGATGATCTGAAAGGAATGAAACTTATTCCATTTTGAAGTACGCATGATGGGCTATCGCACGAACCACAACTATAAAAAATATTAGTGAAAAAGTTTTAAGGAAATTGGTGCAGAATCGTGTCAACCAGAGCTTGCATCTCATTTTCAATCGCTCTCCGATGTTGGTTTATATTTGTGGTTTTGGAAGGTTTCTATGCTAGAGCTTCCGAAAATGGAAAAAAGAAATTCTCTTTGAAAAAGAAATATCTCTCCCCCTAAGTCATTCGAACAGACACTAGTCATGTTTTCAAAAAGCTGTATAAAATTCATTGAAATCTACCGAGCGGTTTTGGGGTTACTGTAGTGACCATAAACCGATGTTTTATAAGCTGTCACAAGAATTTTAAAAATATATAAATAAAATAAATATTTTTGTTTCTAAATATTAATTTTTGTTTTGTATGGCAGTGTTGTATTGATAATTACATAAAAATCTGTTCTGGCTGAGATTTCCGCCCATAGTTTAAATAATCTTAACTTTTTAACGCGAAAATAGTCATAAGACCTACATTAGAACATTAGTATGAAGCACTGGTATGGTGACCAGCGTTAAATAAACATTAAACTGATAGGCTTAATATGTTCCTGCATCAACTGCCAAGGACACCTTCAATCGAAAAGTAACAGCAAGTTCTGCTATAATAATAAAGGATTAAGTAGGTTAAAACATGAGAATTATAATCATAGCACCATCCCGAACCAGTTAAACTTAAGCAAAAACAGACTATATTCTCCAAAAGTTAGATTTTAATAGCCACTTTCGGTTGAGAATACGCTTTAGATGTGAAGGGATTTAATAAGGGAGGAGCATACTATCTCAATTTATACCGACGGCTTCAAAATGGACTGCGAAGTAGTAGGAGCGGTATATTATAATGAACTTGTCGAATTATTATCCGACTACTAAATCAGCTGGTATTTTGCAAGCGGAAGTACTAGGTATAAAGAAAACATCTATAAATAATTGAATTATTACGGGATGATACAGAACTAATAGTAAACATGGGTAGCCAGGCGGCATTGCTGGTCCAGAAGGCTTAACGCTCACAATTTTAGTTCCCGGCCACAGAAACATTTTCCACAAAGAGAAAGATAAGTTTCCCCAACTAGGAGCCTCTTTAGACGAATGCGAGGTAGAGCGGGAACGATCGAAAAAGAAATTTATGCTAATTTAAAAAAAAATGATTCAGAGTAGATGGAAATCAATTATAAGCGGCAAGATATGTTTCCGTAGATTCATGATAGTATTTACAGACTTACATCGACCATTCAGAAACATGTGTTAAAAGTTGGTTGTGTCCTGTAACAAATCTGCCGCTTCGGTCAAGAAAGGAATAAGAAAACCGTCTTCCACTTTCTCTGTAAATGCCCAACAAGTTTGGAAGAAATATTTATGTTTATATTTTGTTATATTTTGATTGGGTGCCAACTCCAAAAATTATATTTCTGTTATAAGATGGTTAGAACAATATTAATTTAAAGATATTTATTAAATGTATTTGGCAATATTTAAAACAAAAAATTCTATTAACTATGTTAGGCTTAAAGCTCTCAAATAGAAGCATATACACTTAAATATTATCAAAATTTAAGTTCATAACAATTTCATTACAAAAAATAATAATATTATACTTCTAGTTCAAAATCCAAAGCCTCGGAAGTTGTCTCTACTTAATACAAAAACACATACTAAACTAATTAAAATTTCTCCGAGTTTAAATTATTTAACCGAAAACTTAACTTTTTTTGTGCAAAATGTTTTGTTGTCAAATCTCGGCGAGCAAATTAAGGTTGATACACCTTCATAAATAACTTGGGGCATTTATGAGCAACCACAGGCGCACATACTAGTGTAAGGATATATAAGTAATATGTGCCTAGCATTAAAGTGTGTATGTAAATTAAGCTTAGCATAGTTTTGGGCATAATTCTGGCCGGGCTCTTCGGGTAACATGACACAATTTTCAATTAAAACCGAAAATTGGAAAAGACTAATCAACGTTATGCTGAGCATTAAGGAAATTAACAAAAGTTTTGTGGAAAAGGGTCGGAGGGCAAACAAAAATTCATTTTTTTTTTAATTCATTATATATATTTTTTTTGTTTCAGGATATTTTGCCGGAAACTAAAACTTTAAATGAAATGTGTTAAGTAATTTTGCAAGTCGTTGTTGTTTTGTTCTTGTATTTTACTGTAGTTGCCATTCTTGCTGCTGTTGGATTTCCCACACGTTGGCTTATTTTAGCCTTTTGCTTATAAAATGGGAAAAACATTAACTAACTGACAGGATTTGCCACTTAGACAACACAAGTAAATATGTGTACATGTGTGGGTGATAAGGTCATATTTAATTTAAGAAATACACAACCTTAAAGCTATTTTTATAATAATGAGAGATACATACACTTAGTTTTGGCATGAAACTTTATATTGACACACATGTTCACATGCTTCGGTTTATTAAGATTTGTGAACTACTGGACTTTTTAAAAACAGAAGTTTTGTGATATCTTATCAAACTCCCATGCTGTACATTTTTATTAGGTATATACATAGGTGGCAACCCCATTTCATATATTTTTCTAGCCTTTACCGATTTATCAATTACCGTTTAAATTTTATCAATACTGTAATCATTTAATTTCATAAATTTTGTTAAATTTTTAAACCAGGTGGCAACGCTTAAAATATACCTTCAAAAAAGTCTCACTGAATTCCGACTTCAAAGTTCCATATTGCAATATTATACTATTTCATTACAATTGTTGAAATGATTTATTTTAAAAAAGGTGGCAACTCAAAAATAATTTGTTTATTTCTTTCTTGGACTTCTTTCGTTAGTTAGTTATATTTTAATTATTATTTAAAAATTATTTCGAAATAAAATTTAAAACAGGTGGCAATCCTTCAAAAAAAAATTTACAGAATTCTTTCATCAAATACCGGCTTCAAAGTTCCATGTTGTAAAATTTAATTTTTCTTCTAAATTGACAAAGTCAATTATTCTAAACAGGTGGCAACATCTTCAAATTTTTTCCTTCTTTCTTTTATGGACTTCCTACGTTAGAAAGTTATATTTTCATCATTACTTATTTTAATAATTTTGTCGAACTAAAATTTAAAATAGGTGGCAACATGTTAAATTTTTGGATTTGGTTGATCTACACGACGAAAAAGGAAAGGTCAGAGAGAGTAAGCGGAAATCGAAAAAGAAGCCAAAATGCAAACGAGATGAGAAAAGTATCTGATAGGATTAAGAATGTAAATCTGAAATATTTAATTATCCTATCGCACAGAAGACCACGTTCCATGCTATCTTATTCAAAACACTGTCTTATTTTCACATAATAAATAATCTTTATCACCCTATATTTCAAAAACACGGAACTGAGAGATTTATTTGCGAGAAATTCAAGCACAAGTAACAGTTGGTTATGGCAGTTGCACATAAGTTACTCATACGCAATGGCATGCCAAGTAGCGAGTGCATATACACATCTAGGTTTATTAAAAACTTTCAGAAAATTATAATATATGTATATGATATGCCAAAGTATTATATGTAAGCTGATGAATCAGTAATTGAAGCATTTCTGCGAAATACCTATGTACATACATACAAATCAGCGAACTTTCATGGAAAGCAGTAGTTTGCAATCAGATGAGATAAAAAGGTAATCAAGGGAAGCAATTAATTGATACATTAAGAGCAAAAGCATATTCTACTTAATGAATATATTATATATTTGTGGCGATATGTCGATGGCTTCGGAGAATTGAAAAATTTCATAGAAGCGATTGATTTCCCAGAATAAAAATTTTTAGCAAATTTGAATTATTATCAATATTTGAAGAACTTAAATTACTAGTACACAAATTTAAATAATTTGACAAAATAAGAGAACGCTAATGGGTTGCTGGTTGTTAACAGAAGTAAAGAAAAAATTCAATAGTATTGGGTGTTGCGAAGACCTGCTGCAGTAGAAAAAGTTGCTCAAGGCGCCGTAGAATCCTTGACATGCTTAAAAAACCCAAATATTAACTAAGTATAGTTAACATAACCTACTTTTATTTGGCATAAAATGACACAGTACCGAGGAGCTCTAGTATTTTCAAAAATTTTTACCATTGAAGTGGTTGTTGATTGGTAATCCACGATGTACCTCACTCAAATTAATTTTTCAGTTTAAATACAAATAGCTTTTTAAACAAACTTTTTTATTTCCGTACGTAACAGGTTATTTGAAAAGTCCCCGACCTACTATAGTAAAGCACATTGTTTCGGCAAAGCTCAACATAGTTTCATTTGTGGGTGATACATTGACTACAGCGACCTTCCAATTTCTCGCTGCCATTTATGCAGTACGATGCGTCCTTCGCATCAAAATAGCCTTCAGTTTCCGCGATCACCTCTTCATTCAAAGAAAATTTCTTCTCAGCGATTATACTTTGAGATATGAGAACAGAAAATACTTGATGGAGGCCAGATCTTAAAAATACAGTGAATGCGGAAGCAATTCGAATCTCATCTCATGGATTTTTGCCATCGTTTTCACTGACTTGTGACACGGAGCATTGTCTTGGTAAAACAGCACTTTCTTTTTCAGAAAAATCCAGTTTTCGGAGATTTGGTCCTTCAAAAGATCCAATAATACCATGTAATAGTGGCTGCTGATGGTTCTTTCTTGTACAAGGTGATCAATTAAAATTATTTAATGCAATCCCAAAATACAGACGCCATAACCTTGTCAGGCAACTGTTGCGTTTTCCACGCTTTGGAGCGGGCTCATTGAGTGCAGTCTACTTGAATGACTGTCGATTGGACTTGGACTTGGTGAAAAGATGGGGCCACTCTTCATTCACTGTCACATTACGATGCAAAAATGCGTTTTTATTTTGCTTGAACAGCTTAAAACACTGCCCCGAATAATCAGCTCGTCCTTGTTTTAGTTCAAAAGTGAGCTGCCTAAGCAACCATTTTGCACAGAGCTTTCTCATACCCTAATATTCGTGAATGATATGACGTGCACATTCAGTTGATATTTTTGAAGTGCTTACTATCTCGAGCAACTTAACTTTACGGTCATCCAAATTTATTTTGTGGATCTGATTGATGTTTTTTCGGTAACAAACTCTTTTGGGCGACCTCATTTCATCATGTCCAAACTTAACACACTAATCCTTAATGGTTGGTTTTTCTGGGGCAGCATCCGAAAACTCATCATCAAGCCAAATGTTTGCTTCATTTATTTATTTTTATGGCTTCCCTTCAAAAGGCAACATTTTACCAACACGACAAATTCCTTTTTATCCATTTTTCACAATAACAAAAGTTTCTTCACTCGAAATGATATAATTCTCAAACAAATGTTTCGACAGTTGCCAAATTTATACACTCGCCTGTTGAAGGGTAGAGCTAACTAGAAGTCTTTACTTCTAGTACTGCCATCTATGTGTCAGACCAGGGACTTTTAATTTCTCCTGCTAAAAAGAAAGTAAGAGGCAAAGTACTTCGAAAATTAGTTCAAACTTCAGCTTTATTACTAATTAGTCACAGTGATTGTCAAATTATTAAAATATAATATTTCATGCCATCTCCTTTCTTATTTTTTCTCAGTTCACATTTCATGAAAAAGATTTGAAAAAACAAACTTAAAATGTGTTTAGGGATTCGCTGCTGGCAGTTCCATTTTTTGAAACTCTTGTAGAATGTATTCACGCGCCTTTATGACAAGCATACACATATGTATACACAAGCTGAATGCTCACATATTATTTTACTGGCATTGTGCTAGCAAAAACTCAACTAAGGTATGTAATTCGATATGCATGTATAAATATGCAGTGATTTATATGTGTAAGTTATTATACCCTGAACCAGGTACATTAAGTTTGTCACGAAGTTTGTAACACGCAGAAGGAAGTGTCGGAGACCCTACAAAGTATATATAAATGATCAGTATGTCGAGCTGAGTCTATTTAGCCATGTCCGTCTGTCTGTCTGTCCGTCTGTCCGATTGTCTGTATATATACGAAATAGTCCCTCAGTTTTTAAGATATCGTTTTTCTCTTCAAGAAGCTGCTCATTTGTCGGAACTGCCGATATCGAACCACTATAACATATAGCTGCCATACAAACTGAACGATCAGAATCAAGTTCTTGTATGGAAAACTTTCACATTTGACAAGATATATTCACGAAATTTGGTACATATTATTTCCTAAAGCAACAATGTAATCCCCGACAAAATTGTGCAGATCGGTTATCTATAGCATATAGCTGCCATACAGGGGTTAAAAATCTAAATTTTGGCAAGTTCCTTGATCATGCATTTGTCTACAGTAATAAGCATTTTTTGGATTTGAGATAATTTGAAGTAAATAAATCTTTCTCATCGCCAAACACGGTTTCAAGGTAATCTTAAATTTTTCAAAATAAATCGCCGTTTATTAAAGCACATTAAAATATGTTAAAGGCAACTATTTTTATGTGTTTATTTTTTAAACAAAATGGAAACCACAAAAAACGAGTTTTTTCTAAACTGGATATATTCTCTTTAACAGAAATAGAATGGCTCTGCTGAAAGTATTTTATAGTAAAACTTATTAGCCAAGGCTTTTAAAATTATCAACCCACAAGTACTTCTATTTTCTAGAAATTATTAACCGCTATATCAGCAAGTAAGGAAGGGCTAAGTTCGGGTGTCACCGAACATTTTACACTCTCGCATGATAAAGTGATAATCGAGATTTCATTATCCGTCATTTACATATTTTTCAAATACCGTATTTGTGTAAATTTTTATTCCGCTATCATCATTGGTTCCTAATGTACATACATATATATTATACAGAGAAGGCATCAGCTGGAATTCAAAATAGCGTTATATTGGAAGAAGGCGTGGTACATGTCATCAGAGTGTTAAGAAAATATTATATACCGAATTTCATTGAAATCGGTCTAGTAGTTCCTGAGATATGATTTTTGGACCATAAGTGGGCGACGCCACGCCCATTTTCAATTTCTAAAAAAAAAGCCTGGGTGCAGCTTCCTTCTGCAATTTCTTCCGTAAAATTTAGTGTTTCTGACGTTTTTTGTTAGTCGGTTAACGCACTCTTAGTGATTTTCAACATAAACTTTGTATGGGAGGTGGGCGTGGTTATTATCCGATTTCTTCCATTTTTGAACTGTATATGGAAATGCCTGAAGGAAACGACTCTATAGAGATTGGTTGACATAGCTATAGTAGTTTCCGAGATATGTACAAGAAACTTAGTAAGGGGCGGGGCCACGCCCACTTTTCCAAAAAAAAATTACGTCCAAATATGCCCCTCCCTAATGTGATCCTTTGTGCCAAATTTCACTTTAATGCCTTTATTTGTGGTTTAGTAATGACACTTTATAGGTTTTCGGTTTCCGCCATTTTGTGGACGTGGCAGTGGGCCATCTTCGAACTTAACCTTCTTATTGAGCCAAGGAATACGTGTACCAAGTTTCATCACGATATCTCAATTTTTACTCAAGTTACAGCTTGCACGGACGGACGGACAGACAGACATCCGGATTTCAACTCTACTCGTCACCCTGATCACTTTGGTATATATAACCCTATATCTAACTCTTTTAGTTTTAGGACTTACAAACAACCGTTATGTGAACAAAACTATAATACTCTCCTTAGCGACTTTGTTGCGAGAGTATAAAAATATATACATATATATAAAAAATAGTTAAGGTTGAACTTTATTGGTAGACACAATATAAATAAAAATGTTTAATAAAAAATTTCAACCGTACTACATTAGATGTTAGGCAGCTGTCACTTGCCGAAATGACATAAGCACACAAAAAGTTTATGGTTTTATTATTTGAAGTGTCAGAATCGTATTTCGCGTCGAAAAATTGTGTCAAGTATGTAGAAAAAACGGCACACGTGGCTTGTGGACATACGCAAGCAATTTGGAAAACGGATATTTTTTGATATCACTTACCTTTGCTGACAGCTGAAAATGGCATTTCAGAGCGATGTAACTTAGAAGCACGAATTTTAATGAACATACACTTGCGATTGTATACACACAGAATTTGCGGCTATGGGGATGTTCAGATTGCAAAAACTAATGGCGTAAAATGCAGCGATAAGAGCAACTAAATAGTGAACAACTAATATTTAAATTTACATATAACCGCTTTACAATTCTGTTTGTTAAAATTTTTCCCCAAGTTTCTCATTTGCAACAACCGATAACAGGTAAAACAGTAGAAAAAGGAAACTTCTTGGATAGTCACATAGTACCAGAAAACGTTACTGTTTGATGTTCTTCTTTTTCTTCTTCACTGGCATAGAAAACGCTTACGCGGTTATAGCCGAGTTAACAGCGCGCCAGTCGTCGCCAATTGAAAATTACAAGCGAAGCCAGTTCCTTCTCCGCCTGGTCTTTCCAACGGAGTGGAGGTCTTCCTCTTCTACTGCTTCCCTCGGCGGGTACTGCGTCGAATACTTTCAGAACTGGACTGGAGTGTTTTCGTCCATTCTGTCCAGCAGCTGTACACTCTTATGAAAGATTGTATCTGCTCGATTAAGCTCTGCAGCCCGAATTATTTTCTCCAGCAGTAGATTGAAGAAGCCACAGACTTCCTATCTCCTTGTCCTGCTTGCTATCGAACGGCTCGGAGGAGTCCTTCCTGATCCTGACGGAGCTTTTGATACGGCTCAAAGACAACTTACACTCCCGTAATAGATTTGTGGGGATACCAAGTTCAGATATAGCGACATAGAGGCAGTTCTTTTCGTGCTGTCGAAGGCGGCTTTAAAATTGACGAAGGGGTGGGGTGTGTTCTTTTTCCTTACAAAGGGCATTTCTTGGGTTTAGAGTATAGTCAAAATATGGTCGATAATAGATTGTCCAGGTTTAAAGCCACACTGACAGAGACCATTTTGCTGACGACACTACGTTCGATAAGACCTTATATGCGAAATTAATGAAGCTTATCCCACAGTAATTGGCGCAGAATGTGGGATTATCCTTTTGTGGATTGGGCAAAGCATACTTAAATTCCAATTGTCGGGCATGATTTCAGCCAAACATATCTTTCCAGAAGCCGAAGCATGCACCTTATCAGTTCTTCACCGTCGTATTTGAATAGATCGGCCGTTAATCCATTGGCCCGCTTTGTTGTTCTTTGGGCTCGTAATTGCTATTCGAACTTCTTCATGGTCGAGCAATGGAATGTCTGCTCCATAGTCATCGATTGGGAAATTGGGTTCGCATTCTCCTAGCGTTATTCCTTCTCTTCCATTCAGCATCCTGTATAAGTGTTCTCTCGATAATTTCAGTGTTGTGGGCAACTAGATCACTTATGGTGGTTCTACAAGAGTATATTTCGGTCTTGAAACCTTGTGTTAGTTGCCGTAACATTTCGTAGAATTTTCGAGCATTACCCCTGTCGGCCGGCTTGTCGAAAGCTATTCGAACTCACGCATTTCGGCATATCTCTTGTTTTACCTGCAAATGCGTCTCGCAACCCTCTTTAACTCACGGTATCTATCTCATCCCACACGTATGGTGGTCGATCGCAACATTGTAATTAAGGCTGTCCACTTTGACACAACAGTCCACTTCGTACTAATCTTTCTTTCGACCTTTCCGAAAACCAATGGTTTCGCTTGCAGCTGTACGCATTGAGCTTGAAGTGCCCTCCGACAGTTCCCTTATACCGAGTTACTCTCAGATAGCAGGAGTACAAGTCGAGTAAGAAAAACCGTTCCGCTGCCGGTTGTGATAGTAGCTTCTCGACGTCATACCTTCCTTGAGTCCGGCATACTTTTCTGTACAGAGACGGGCGCATGTCTTCACTACAACAAGATAGTGGTCAGAGTCGATGTTAGGCTCTCGACGTACGCACGTACGCACGTCAAGAACACTGAAGACTATTTGCTCATCTATCTCAACATGATCGATCCGGTCTCGAACTTTTCGATTCGCATATAGCCAAGTAGTTCCATGAATTTTCATTTGCTAGAATCTATTACTACAGACAATCATATTTCGGGCCAGCATCGATCAGCCTGATCGCTTTTGGAGAGATTTTAGCATGGATGTGGAGTTTTTCCAACTGTTGTGCCTTCTTTGCCAAGCCTGTCGTTATTTTCTACATAATCTATGAACCGAGGTAATATTTACAGTAGTTGGAAACGTGATATGAATTTTTCTTACTGATGATAAGAAGACAATAAATTGAAAACTGTTAGGCGTAGAATCTTCCCGTTACTATTATGAGCTTATACTTAGAGATATTTCCGTAGAGGTGAAAAGGACCCTTTTTAAAAAGTACCAATTGAAAAGTATATTTTTACCATTTTTGTTACATTTTGGACATTAAAACCAACAAAAGTTAATTTGAGTACCGGCGACTTCATTTCCCAGCTGGTGTATACCCTTACCTCTTTTAATTTTTAATACACCCATAACCTCGTAAATAGTTATTTATGTATATATAGCCTTTTATGTAAAAGTCTACTGGCAAGTAAGTCAACACACTTCTCTCCACAAAATACACAGCAGCATCTTCTCCCCTGCCCCTGTATCGAGTTGTATTGATTGCTTATGTATGCGTGTATTTAAGAGAGAATTGTTTGTGCTTTCGTGTACACAATACAAGTGCTTGTGTGTGTGTGCGCATACTTAAGTATATGTTTAAATATTGGTAACAGATACCACAAAGTATGCGCAGCGCAACGAATCGTATAATGTTTAACATGCAATTAATTGAAATTACGTATACGCCATGTGGTGTTGAGCCGAAAGCAAAGGTGATAATACATGGCAAGTAGAAAGTAAATATTAAAGTGTTTGCTAGCATTTAAATTGATGATTGTTGCCGGTAAGTATGCACAAATGAGATTAAGCAAATATACATGACTTAGGCAACGTTGTCACAAACTTTAATACCAAGCTGCAAGGTGGTCTCGATGACTTGAGGTAAGTGATAGTAAAGAATTTTCTATATTTCTATATACTTGTAGGTAAACTGCTAAAACAGAAAATGTATTCAAAAAATAACGTTTTCGCTTTCCAAACTATAGGTTGTATTTAATGGGAAAAATAATGTAATAGTAAATATGGTACATTGTGTTGTTAAAGCAGACGTTTATTCAATACTCCCACTTTCAATAAATTTTTCTATAACTGTATACACTTTTGGCAAATGCAAAACCCTTTAAAGACACAAAGTACTACTAAATGTGTAACAGTAATATAAATACATCAATAACTGTTTTTTGCCACATGAACTCACACTGTCAAACATTGCAAAACAGCAAGCCCAAGTGCACACAACAACCACAAGAACATGCATAACGGCACAAATAATGGCTGATGACTCTATCAACTGCCTTTAGAGTTGCAGAGTAACTGTATACATACAACTCTACGTTAAAGGCAAACACATACAAACAAACCAATACAAACGTGGCTTAGCTCAGCTGTGGATTTCACTGAGTGGGGCCATTCGGAAAGAATAACGACCATCATTTGTTGTGAAATCATGTATAATTTAATACCCGCAAAGTCAAGTCCCAAGTGGCATACCGAAAATGGCGAAAGACACGCGCACATACATACATGGGCATATGCATGTATGCAACGAAAAAATGAGGCACGAATGAATATGTTTGTGAATGAAAAAACGGTATACACTGGCACTCACAAATTAAAGTGCTGCTGTTTAATGAAGAGTAACAAAGCCAACTAAATGGCCACGCAGTTTGATTGTTTTTCTTTTGGGCTAGAATCTAACCGAGTATAAAGGGTGATGAAAATTTAGTTATCGAGTAAACTTTTGATTGAATTTCTTGTAATAAAGTTTAACAAATGTTTTAAGTTAAGCAAAGCTTGAAAGAGGGAAATTCAATAGCATAACTTATAGAACGAAGAAGCCCTTAAAGGCATGATGGAAAAAACTTTGAATGATATTGTTATTTTCGGCGTTGCCACCGAATCAAAAGTGCCAACAAACTTTAAACTTTTGTTTTTATATTTTATCTCACAGCACGCCTAACAATGTATCGCCGAAAATTTTAGTGCGGGATATTGCTCACTCATTCCAAAGCAAGTAAGACCTTAAGCTAGTTTCATTTTAGAAAAAAATCTTATAATAGTATTCTAAGACCTCAAGCAAAAAAAAATTAGACTTAGTATGCGCAAAAAGTCGAATTATAATCATATATTTCTAATTTATAATTTAGATTTACTAACTTAAATAACATTCCCATGTCTTAGCAAATCATGAAGTCAATTTCCAATTCTAAATACGAATTCTTTTTTATTTCTCGGTTTTAATAAAATATGGCCTAAAGGTGAACTAACAGTTTTCCTGTTAGCTGTTTGCATGCTCCACCAACTAATGATTGATTTTTATACCCTTAGCAAGGTATATAAGTATATACAAATGATCAACATGACAATCTGAATTGTTTTAGGCCTGTCAGCCTGTCAGGCTCTTCGTCGACGCGAACCAGTACCTCAGTGTTTGATATATCGATCTAAAATTTTGCACACAACGTTTTCCCAAAAAGTTGCTCATGTGACGGAACTCACCGATATCGAACTGCTATAGGATATAACTGCTAAGCACTGCTAAAAAATCGATCCAAGTAAAGCTTTTGTATGAAAATCTTCTTTACTTAACAACATTTCTTCCCAAAATATGCTAAGAATTATTTTCAAGGCAACGGTAAAATCTCGAAACAGTTCAGATCGGGCTACCCTAAATGCCATAGTACGATCTGCCATACACACTGGCCAATCAAAATCAATATTAAGATTTTTTTATAGCCTCTTATGCTATGCGAAAAGCATCTGTGAAGCTTCGGTGTTGCCCAAATTAAGGTTTTTCTAGTTTGAAAAACGTTTTTGTTAGAGAAATACGCCTGATAGTTCGTCACTTCTATCGAGTGGTAAATAATTTGGTAGTGTTGTTATGAAAATTGGAATTTCTTTAAAGAACTTTGCTCTACTATCGTAGTTATTACTATTACTCTAAATATACAAATACAAGGTCTGTCGCAAAAGAAACAGGACTGTTAAAAAAACAACAAAAAATTAATATTTTTCAAAAGTTATATTTTTTTATTCAAAGTAGTTTCCTTGTGCATCGATACAGCGTTTAGCCCAGTCAATTAGCATTTCAAATGAGTCTTGAAGGTAATTTTTCGGAATGCTCTTGAGAATATCGGTCGCCGCCTTTTGGATAGCTGAAATGTCCTGAAACCAGTGTCCTTTCATGGGCAAATGAAGTTTTCCAAATAGGTAAAAATCACAGGGTGCCAGATCAGGTGAGTAGGGTGAGTGATTAATGGTTAATATGGAGTTTTTTGTCATAAAATAAATGACAAGCGTCGACCGATGACACGGCGCATTATCGTGCAACTGGCGCCAGGACCCTGCCTCACGGTATTATGGTCGAGCACGACCAATGCGTGACAAAAGACGCTTCATAACACCAAGGTAAAACACAGCATTAATAGTTTGGCCAGGTGGGACGAACTCTCGGTGTACAATACCCTCGGAATCGTAAAAACAAATCAGCATTGTCTTTATTTTTGACTTCTGAAGACGACCGACTTCTGATCGTCACAGAGGTCCTCACGACCTTCTTGGAATCGCTTAAACCACTCATGCACATTACTACGGGATAGGCACTGATCACCATAAACTTTTTTCATCATTTGAAATGTTTCAGCAAACGTTTTCCCAAGTTTAAAACTAAATTTAATATTTGCTCTTTGTTCAAAATGCATTTTACGACCGATGACCAAAAGCTGCTGTCACTTTTTGATCGATAACATCGATTGTAGTTATCCAATTGTCTTCAAATTTTTACGAAATGTCAACAAGAGATCAAACTTTTTATTTCATATACCCACCAATAGGTGGCACCACCAGAAACAGTTATATTTAAAAAGTTCTGTTTCTTTTGCGACAGACCTTGTAAATATAGTATAAATATAGCGCGTCCGATATCCACATAAAAATCAAATATTACCAGTAGAAAGTAGTGTTTATATATCTTGTATTTTAAAGTTAACTTTTTGATAAGAGTGGAAAAAATCGGATATACATTTACCAGCTTTTTTGCGCCGCTATCGATTTTCGGTTTCCCTTCAGCTCGAATTTGTATGCATTTACATTGTCTTATTGTCTCTTTTATGCATGCGAGTTGTTGTAGTTGTGTGGTGGGCTATCAAAATTGGAATAATTCAATTTCTTTTTATGAGTTCATGGATCCATTGATATTTTCTGTTTTAATTTTATTTCATTAAACTCATTTGAGCGTGAGTGTGTGTGTGTGAGGTGCGCATTGTGTTGCCATTTTTTCTGCGAGTTTTCTACGGAGTTTTTGTGTTCACAATCCACACTCATACACACATACATCTATATATGTATGCATGTATTTTCATGCTCTATAAACTAAACTATTTTTTCCCGCTCTTCATGGCCCCGTATGTGTGAGAGTTTTTTTCTCATTGGCTGTGTGTGCGTTGTAGTTAGTGTCCACTTCGCTGCTTTAATTCTTTTTCGTGTGTGGCAAATTGTGCATATGTAATGTGTGCATAGCGGTTGGTTGAGATTTCGCGAACGTAATGGAGCTGACTGGCGTAGCAAAAAGTGGATAAAGAATGAAAACCAAAACAATGCCCAATGAAAGGGGAATGAATGCATAACATTGGTTACCACGAAATGAAATATTTAAACGATCACACAAAGGAATTGTTGATCACTTTGTTCATTAGATATTCCGTATATGTGCTTATATATGCTAGCCACTATTGTATATAAAGTAATGAATTTGTGCACGCAATTGGTTAGCATAATCTCCACGGTGGATTAATAATGTTACTGCGCTGGTTACATTATCATTACCCCGTTGTCATTGTCCAGAGACTTGAAAGTGTTCCTCTTGTGGTTTACAGTTCAGCAGATGGGCTTCACATGAGTTTAGTAGGCATTTCCTCAACCGAGTGAGCTTTTTGCACTCACCAAGTGTTGACCGAATACTTACCAAGCGATAAGTTTGATGGAAAATGGCGAGGTAAAATATTTTCGGTATTTTCTTCTGGACTGTCCTGCTCTGGCGAGACAATGATTGAAATATCTTCTCTCTCTCTTGTGGTATCTTCCAAGTGATGTAACTGAAGTCGATTTCAGGCTCCCGAGCAGATTTTTGATGCTCAAGCAACTTTTTCGATACATAAGAGTTGTAAGTTGGATCTTTCTTCAGTAGTATTTTCATTCTTCATATATAATCTTCGGCTCGATTGTCAGCCACAATACCCAACGGCCTCATAATCGACAAACGGATTAGGCTTGTTATCCTCGATTTCAATAGCCCAACATCACTGAATGTCGGTAACACTGCCTGATCTATTACCGATGCATCTTAAATTCTTTCTCTCATTTGGAGATTGAGTTATTGGGATTTTTTGCTTCTCCTTCATCGCAATTCTTTCGCAATCACAAACTCAATACTAGGAACCATTTCATATATTTGAATTCAAATCACTTCGAAAGTAAAGTAGGTATAATAGTTCCTAGAGGACTTTTAAGCTTACTTAAACGTTTGGTGATTTTCGAGAGCAATATTTCTGGTATGACTTCTCTTTAAGGTTTTCAGCTAATAGACTCAAACTAGTCTTCAGCCATTTCGTTTATTCATGGGGAATATTAGGTTTGACGTAAAGGTTTTAAAGCAATCAGAAGCATTTCCGGATTTTTTTTTGGTGGTGACCCAGGAAATCTCGAATCATATAATAATATTACAAACAATGACTATGACATCAAGTGGATTTAAGTTTTGAATAAGGATGCAGAAAATACTGTTCCTGTTTTATAAATATACATATTTAGTAGATATATGATCACTAGGGTGCTTCAAAAAAATTTTTTGAACTTTTTTCAACTCTTTCCCCCTCAAATGTTAGTGATTGACAAACAAAAAATCCTCCCTCAAGCCAGGCGCTGTAGCTTAACTCTAAGAGGTCGCTATTTTTTTTAGGTTCCCATACATTTAATATAGGAACTTTCGTTTCTTCATTCCAACTAAAATTTCACCAACTAATTTTCGTTTCTCAAAAATAACCATCACATATTCATAATGTTGGATTTTTAAACATTAAAAATTCTCGAGAAAAAATTATTATTCTCAGAACCTTTTTTTATTTTTATTGAAAAAAATCCAAGTTTCAAATCACTATGTTTAATCGTCTAATTGAGATAATCAGACTTTGTCGGGGGAAGAGAAACTTCCTCATTTGACAATATATCTTCACGAAATTTGGTATAAATTATTTTCTAAGTCAACGATGTAATCTCCGAAGAAATTATTCAGATCGGTTAACCATAGCATATAGCTGCCATACAAACTGAATGATCGGAATCAAATGATTGCATGGGAAACTTCCTCATTTGTGGACATATCTTCAAATTTGGTATGAGTGATTTTTCACAGAAATAATGTAACATCGGAAGAAATTGATCGGCTCACTATAGCATATAGTTGCCATACAAACCGAACGATCGGAATCAAGGGCTTGTATGAAAAACTTTCGCATTTGACGTAGTATCTTCACGAAATTAGACATGGATTATTGCTTAAGATAATAACATAATCTCCGAAGAAATTGTTCAGATCGGATTACTATAGCATATAGCTTCCATAAAAAGTGGGCACATAGTAACTAAAAGAAATGCACCTGTGAAGGGTATATTAGCTTCGATGGAGCCGAAGTTAACGTTTTTTCTTGTTTTGCCTAATATTGATAAAATTGGGCGAAAGATTGACCTAGCCCCCATATGACTATTATCAAGATTTTCGAACATGCGGCTGACTTTACATAATCTACATAGGTGATTGTATGTGTGGTACCTTAATGAAACCCAATGAACATTTTTTGAGTATGTGGCATGATAATAGTTAATAGATAAAATCTGGTCGATACTACCCCAACTCCCATAGATTACATAAAATGATTATCGTTTTTCTACCAAACCTTATGCCGAATAAGTTTCGGACCCTCTGGTTGACGTTTTAAACCTTAACGTATTTCCCTGGCTTTAATCCTCGCAAGATGCAAGAGCAGCTCTTCCTTAGTTGTTGTTTTTTTAATTATTTCCAATAATGAGTTATAATGTTAACGGCAAGAACACTTTTTAGACTTCACGATAGATGCGGTACCAACGGCTGAATTTTGGCAAATTTAAAAAAAAAAAAAAATCACAAAATTATGTCTATGTATGTATGTGTCCTTGATATGTCGAAATGTTTAAATAAAATATGTGATTGATCTTAAAAAAAAGTAGTAAAGACATCTTTTTTTAAGAACTGAAACCCACTTAACGCCTGAAATCTTAATTGCACATAGACATTTTTTGCTTCATTACTCGATAATTATTGAATGTGTTGAAAATAATTGAGATGCCATACAATTTGGGAAAACAGTTTTACATATAGTAATTATTATATAAATAACAATGAGAAATGCTGCTTTCGGGTTGTCAGTAATTTAAATAATAATAATCATGAATGAGGAAATGGAAGGTTCGAACAACGACAGGATGTGTTAGATGTAGATATTGCGACTCAGTTTTCAACAGATGCTTGAAAATTATAATATCTATTATTCGTTAAAGCTTTATGATTTTCCAATGTTCGCTTTGTGAGTAAATATTATGCGTATCTTGCATTGATTCCACACCACATAAAAAAACCTAAAATATTATTCTTCGACTTAGTTGAAATCCTGTTTTCTTGTACTTGTTTTTAACTGCGTTTTTCTTAAATGACAGCAGTTCAGTCAAGAGATGTTAATTAATACAGCAACATTTTGACTAATTGGACAAGGAGAGAAATTTCGAATTTCCCAACTCAATATCAATACTATTATGTCTTGTAAAAAATGCAGCATTTCACATCTTCCAACCAGGTAAAGTACTACGGAAAACCCCTGCTATAGCTCTTCAGCCGGCATGTGGCAGCCCAGCAGTGCTTAAAGCTCACTATTTTGATGCATGACCAATGACAACACTGGCGCATTTTCGCTCTACATATGAGTATTTATAAAGCACATGTATACAAGTAATTACTCATACATTCACATGTATATTTAGTTGGTTACGCATGCGTGTGTGTGGCAGTTGCCGCAGGACTACCTAACACTTGCAATTGCAGGCCATAAAATAAGGTGAAACATGACCAGTTTGCAGCGAATGAATGAACGAGCGAATGCATAAAGAAGTGCTGCAATTCAGAGGAGAGAAAGTGCAGAGCAAAAAAAAATAAAAATAAAAAGAAATGAAAAGAAAACACTGGCAGACTATATTCAGGCTGCCCAAGCAATTGTGTGTGTGTGTGTGTGTGTTGGTCTAAAAGAAAGTTGATTTAAGGGCAAAAAGTAGTTTGTCACTGCAGCTGACTGTGTTTACTTTTCCAGTTCACATACATACACAGCTGCTTGTATAGCAGTCCAGTGGGCAGCTTGTAGAAACTAACTGAGGTCAAGTAATAAAAAAGATGAGCTAAAAACTGTTGGAAAAAATTGTAAAAAGTGGTAAGTGACACACATGGAAGTTGCTACTATTATTTCAAAAGTTTATCGGTTTCAGCAAATATGAACATATGTATGTGTACATATATTTCCGCTACACCTTTGTTCGTATTTAGTGAAAAGTTTATTGGCACTTAAACTGCTCAGCTCTAATGTAAAGGCCAATAAATGTAAATGACTTGCGCTTGTAATGGCACGAGTGGCCGAGCAGTCAATAAATTTTCAAGTGTCGATTTTGAAAAATTTTTAATCAATTGCTTCGTAAAAATGTAGAAAGAGAACTGAAGATTTACAGTTAGGAAATTTATTTCTAGGAAAAAGCTTTATTTCTGAACAAATTTGAATTGAGTGTCGTCTGCAATGCAAAACTGAAAACAAAATTTGTAAATAAAATATATTAAAAAGGTATCGAGGCAGATTAGATTTATAGATGAGGAATGCACCGCGACCTTAGGTCTATTGTGCCCACAAGACAACGTTGATCGTTAGTTTTGAGACAAATACGGGGCAACACAGAGATAATTAAAAGTTGAATGGTATAAACTAAAGAGTGAGTTATCCAAAATTCCAAAGACGATGATAGCAGTTGTTGTTTATGTCACTTTACAGTCCAGTACTTTCTCTTCAAGCTTGTGTATGGATGCTGAGAAAGCCCGTAAGAAAACTGTTCGGTAAAAATATGATAACAGAGATGGAGTCACAGCTCTAGATATTGAATAAGTTGAAGTGTAGGATAGTAATTATCTTTCCACAAAAAAAAAAAAAAATAGGCGTGTCATGAAGACACGCGATAGAAGTGAACCTGAATGATTGGATCTGCAAGGATTATTTAATTTTCTATGTTTAGAGGGAGAGGAATCGTTTTAATCAGGTGTCAAACACTTCTTGATAGTAAGGGATCGGGGGATATACCAAGCCATTCAATTTCGACAATGTTGGAATTTTGTCTCTCATCAAAGCCTGGCGACAGCTGGTGCATGCCAGCTCATTATTACTTCTGAATTCTGGAAATTTTTGTTGAACACGAATTTCATTTTCAACGGATAGAGTCTTCAAGTCATTTTTAAACCATAATCTATCACATACACAACACGTAAAACCGAATGGATTATTTATAAAATCACGGTGAAAGTTCTTATGTCCAGTTTTAAACTTATTAAAGTCTGAATATTGTAATCGATCATCACTATGTACATCACAATCAGGAGGAGGATGAGTCGAAATCGTTGCTAATAGTTCATTCTCTGGATTATTTACACTATCGTCCGCACTGTCACGTAAGAGGTTAGCACTCGTTTGCCTCCGTTCCCTGCTACCTCGTTCAATTTCAGTTCTACTTTTTTTCCGTTTTCTATTCTGATCAATTCCTTCACTCGCCCGTTTTTTCTCCCGCCACGTTTTTGTCCTTTCTGCACCCGACTTCGGCATATTTGCACAAAACTCTCGATTTAAGTAATGAAGATACGCACAAAAACAAAATACGTTGCTTATGATCACTGTGTTAGAAACCAACAGATGTTTTCCGCGATCGCGACGCCGCCTGAACGCAGAGAATGACATGGTCTTCTCACATTCGAAATTCACATGAGTTTCACTGCCGAAAAGAACACACGTGTAACAAAGCAAGTAAAGCCTGACATTGAAAAAACAGAAGCAACGCACAATTTCACTTCTTGCTCTCTGGAATTATCAAGAGCTTGACGAAAAGTGTATTTAGCCAAATAACTATTTAAGATTGGAAGAGATGAAATTTTCAGCTAAATTCCTTGATACCAAGTCTATCAGTTGTACCCACTTATTTAGTAAACTTGAAGAACCTCTTGTGCTGGACATCCATCTATGTATACGACTAAGCTAAAGCTCTTTATTTGCCTTTTAGTGCCGTAAAAATAAAAAATATTCGTTATGAAAAGTAAATCTTAATTTATCACCAAAATGACTCAAACGACTAACTAAAAATAACTGAATTGTTCCACCGAAATATAACCTCAATCGATTCTTTCCCTGCCACTCTGTAGTCAGCTGACAACCACAATACGTATTCGAACACAGAACATCAGAAGTCACAATTAATCACCCAGATGACTACAAAAATCACTTGGGGATCAACAACAAAACTAAAAACCGTAAAAAAATCGCCAGGAAACTGCATTACAAAGGGTCTAAAGTAATAAAAGCTGATTCTACTGTTGAAACACAAAAAGATTCTGTCAAATACGAAAATTCATAAAGGTGCAATAGAACAATACAACACCATCCAAAATATCAAAGAAGAAACACTCAGCAGCTCACACAAACAACAAATATGGGAGCAGTGAACAAGTTGAGCAGATAATTTAAGTTTAAAAAGGGTCCAACAAATGCAAGAGAAAATCGATCAAATACACTTTGACAAGGGTTCGAACATTTCAAACACAGGCGCCTCGTGCCACGGTCGTTGCTTAGCTTTGGGAGCTGGCAGTGCGCACAAATAGCTTGGAAAGTTGGCCACTCGTAGAATTGTTCTTTTGACGTCGTGCGGTGACAAAATGGCTTATTAATATCATTTGTTAATGACACTCATGTGACGTTTATGCGAATGTGTACAAACAACAAACATATTGACAAATGACAAATGCAGCAGGAGGTAATAAAAACGTGAGAGAAGATTAAGAGCTAAGGGGCAAACATTTCAAAGTTCAAAGGTGCTGTGAAACTCTCGAGTAAAGTGGGTCACAAACAAAGTTGGTAGAAATTGAATAATTTTTATTCGAAAAGTTTTGCAATTCATCTATTAATGTAGGCTTCTTAATTGCGAAGTTAAAATGTGAACTTTTCATGGAACGAAACTAAAATTAATAGCTTTGTATGATATAGAGAATATATGACTAACTTAGACATGAAAGAAGCTCAAAACCATTAGTTATGGATGAAGTTAAAGGTACCTTTTATTGATACTAGTTCCTTTGGATAGAATTCACAGAAATTATGATGTGTACCTGAGAAGTGAGAAAATACTTCAACATGAGTCCCTAGATATTATCTCAGCACTTTTCATTGAATGTCATGCATTTGTGGGATCAAGGCTAAAACACCATGGATCATACACCTTTAAAAACCCAGCTGAGCTGGTGGCAATGCAAATTAAGTGCATAAACAGGTTTGTCGTTTTTCTGGGGTCCTCTCTTGGGATCAGCTAAATAACCTAACGTAACATAAAATTAATAAATATAAACCTCATTAACGAAAATTTGGGACACCAGCTTGGAAAAATTTCAAAACTAAATATGCAGAGATTATAGGTTTTCATTCATGATAATCTATGATCACCGGACTTATGTATATACCCCATAGGTTCTCGATGGCGTTAAAGTTCGAACATTGCGGAGGCTAATCTGGCATAATAATATTAATGTCCTGAAGCCATCTGTGAGTTTCCCTTGCTGTGTGTTTTGGGTCATTATCATGTTGGAAGACAATATCAGACCCATTTTTATCAAAGTCTCCTACAGTGCCCAATAAATGACTTCACCGAATAAGATAATATAATATAAGATTCTGCATCATTCGTCCATCAATTTTCGACAACCTACTAACACTATTTGTCGTCGTGTGTTGCCACACCATAATGGAGCCTTATCCAAACTTAAGCGTAGAGTTAACGGTACACCACTTTAAATTCACACCCTTACTTCTCCAGGTCCAGTCGATCCCATCCGATCCCAAACGATTTATTTACATAAGTCTCGTCCGAACACGGGACCTTCTCCCAGTACCTAACGTTCTAGGTCTTTTAATTTTCTCAGAATTGAGCCGGAACTTACTATGTCTATTAGTGAATAGAGGTTCTTTAGACTAGCATTTTGTAATTTTCTTCGAATTGTCTGCAAAGTATAAGGGCCTAATTATAATTATTAACTGGGCTATGGCCATCTTTCCACAGCATTTTCGCATTTGCTACTTCTTATGGTTCTAACAACGTTCCGTTGCTCAACTGAGCTAAGGATTCTTCTACGACCTACTTCATTTTTAACATATAATCAGCGTAAGCTTTAGACCTTCGTGAAAATTTGCGATGCGTCACACCATTCTTCAATAACTTTTGGATCTCGTCTCTAACTACATTGGAGATAAGACTGCTAAAAATATCAACAACTATAACAGCCTGCTAATGATAATTAATGAAAATTTTCTGCAGAAAATATCCAAAG
Organism: Bactrocera tryoni; assembly: GCF_016617805.1. Lineage (NCBI taxonomy): Eukaryota > Metazoa > Arthropoda > Insecta > Diptera > Tephritidae > Bactrocera > Bactrocera tryoni. The sequence goes on from NC_052502.1 coordinate 46,814,804, forward strand.
TTCAATTTGTTCTTGAGTTACGAACCAGTCAAAGGAGGGAACAGCTCGAAGCAAATCTAATAGCAACAACAGCAGACGGACAAAGCTGAACTTTGATCAAAACCATTTCTGCATATCATGAGATGTGGCTTAAGAGTTTTACATGCTTCAAAATATTAAAATTAGTTCAGCCTAACTTCTGGCTTAGTTCTTTTGGATATCAAAGATCAAAGATCTATCAAATTAGGCAAGTCTATAGAAATAAAGTCAAAGTAGTTCCAGAACTAATAGAGAAAAATTCCGAAGCATATGTCGTACTCTTGTTTACGTTTTCGAATTACGAATTTGTTATTATTGATATAACGTAATTATAGCCGGCCCTACAACACCCCATCTTTAAAATTCAGCGGATTGGATTGTCAGATGCCGAAATAGCTACCCAAGGACGCCAATGTGGAGAATATGTGATGGTTTATTATTATTTGAAAATTTCACGCTGCTGCCCACCAAATTGGTTGCGATCAGACCCCTTACTTTGCATACTCACTTCTAGAACCAAGTAAAATTGGGCCGCCATTATTTTATCTCATCATATTATTACTTAGACTCAAAAATTTTCTCGTTACAGCGGAATAGCATTGAAGCTTTATGAAGTCTATCGGATGATCCAGATAGAGACAATTTTTCCAGTAGCCTTTTTTGAGAGATTACGCTTAGGTCGTGTCAAGTATTTATTGTTTTTGTTCAGTATTGCTTGGAATTTCATTATGGAAGGACTAACTTCTGAACAACGTTTATAAATTGTTCAACTTTATTAGGAAAATTGACGTTCACAACTTATATATATATATATGTATAATCGGCCTACTAAGTGTACTATTCGCAACACCTTCACCCACCTTGAGACCCAGAATTCACTATTAGTCCAGTCATTTAAGCTTAAGTTAGGTAAGGGTATACCTACCATATGTAGGTTTTGAGACAACTTTAGGGTGTCAATATACAAGTATTTACAGACATATAAATGGGTATATCGAATTCCGAGGTGAACTTACTATAATGACTGGACTATATTGGATAATATGCGACCGCATAGACCACGTCCAGCAAGCCGGAAGGAAAATATATCTGCCGAGGTTGAGAGTGCACACGAAGACCGAGGAGACTCGATTCGGCGCCCTTCGCAACAACTCGGACTGACATATGGAACGGCTTGGCGCATTTTACGTCGATATCTTTAAATGAGAGCGTTCAAAAAACAGCTTTTGCTGAGACCGCTCGACCTTCCCGAGCGACATCGCTTCGCCCTATGGTCTCTTGATAAGTTCTAAGAAGATCCGACCTTTCCGAGCCAAATTTGGTTCAGCGGTTAGACCCATTTCTGGTTCAATGGGTATGCAAACAAGCCAAAATGCCTCATTTGCAACGAAGGGTAACTTAAAGAGATTCAAAAGTTCCCATCTTATCGAGAAAAAAACAAGGTTTAGGTATGGTTTGTGGGCCGTTGGAATCATCGATCCATATTTCTTCAATATGATGCCGGTGAGAATATAAGAAAAAAATTCTGAAAAGAAACTGTTACTCCTGAGCAAAAGGATTAACACCAAATATCCCATACATAGTTTCGGACAGTATGCCGCCTTTTGTTCGTCTCTAGAATTACGTGGTGAAAATCCCATTTAAAATGACAAAAAAGTACAGGAATTGAAAACAATTTTATTGTTGTTAAAAATGAGACGCCGCAATAAGAACAGTACCGATTCGGGTTCGAATACGGTTGTACGCGTAACTTCTTCTTGGTGTAATGACACAAAAAAATTGTTGGGTCTATTAAATACTTACATAGATAATGAACTTGAAGCTTTCTTATAGCAAGAAAAACTACCCTAAACCTTTTTGTGTATACTAACCATAATGGTAATCGCTTCCCTACCCAGCATATGGTCAAAAGGGTATGACATAAATCGATTTCCAATTAAATAGTGTTTCATTTTAATAAATAAATATTGTCATTGAGGTTATGCCACTTCAATCAAGCACTCATCACTCAATAAAAACACATGCATACGAAAACAAGCATGTGTGTATGTATGTATGTACATACATATGTCTGCACACACCGACAGTATCTAAATTGAAAATGGTAAAATAAATACAAATATCAGCATACAATTCAGTTCAATGCGGCAACATAACGGTACAATAATATATAATTCACACGACCGGCAAAAAATGTGAAGAGAAAGAGTGCATATTTGCTAACAGAGTATGGGAAAAAACAACAAACATTTTTTTTACATAAAATGAAATAAAATAAAGAAAAGTAAAATAGAAGCGCCGTGAAGCGCGGAAACAATTTTTTGTCGCCGATAATTCATTGCATTACATTACTAGAAACACATTCAATTTCGCTCAAGGGAAATGGCATTCGCACGAATCAATTTATGGATCCGCAAAATGTTATTGTAGACCGCAAAGTGACAAGCAGGCAGTAAAAAGACAACAAAGAAGAAGCAGCAGCAGCAGTAATACGATTGATAGAGGAAAGGACCGACAGATAGACGAATGCGTAACTCGCAGTACTGCAAACCGATATGCTCGTATGTATTATATAAACAGTTACACCCGCAACATACTGCTGGTGGCTGAGATTTATGACCAGCAGTGAAAAGGGATGTTGCGGTGTCATATATGTGAGTATGTGGTTGTTTTTGGTTAGGAATCTACTCCTTTATGAGGTTCTTACCTACATATGTCCTCAGAGTTATGTGACATCCAGAAAATAAGAAGACTTTGACCTATTGATCTTATTAAGAATCTGTAAACAAAAACTCATATATGTGACTCAGATATATGTATGTCTTGTAGACTGAAAACTATTTCCCGATCAAGAAATATATTATACAACAACCTTTTTCAGCGAAGCCAACCATACTTCGAAACCGAATATCGAGTCTTGATTTTTAACTTGTAATAGCTGGTCCCCTATGACATAATCTAACGAAGTACAATCAGACGAAATACAATACAAAGGAATTGTTTGAAAATTTTCACGAATTACTCGATTGCCAAAAGTTCATCCTATATTACAATGTGCGTTCCAAAGTAAACAGGAATTTTTGAATCTAGCGCCCCCTGGTGGCGCCATCCCGTGGATTAGAATCTGCTATCTTTATCGATTCTACAGTGAGAATTTCATAATATTTTATTGTTTGGAAGTAAAGTTATTGCGTTTTAAGTGTCAGTAAGTTTGTGTTATCGGTGCGAAAATGAGCTTCGAACAAAGAGCCAACATTCAATTTTGTTTTAAAATTGGTACAACTTTTACCGAAACGTTTCAATTGATGAAACAAGTTTATGGCGATGATTGCCTATCCCGTAGCAGACTGTACGAGTGGTTTCAACGTTTTCAAAGTAGTCGTGAGGACATAAATGACGATCAACATGTGGGCCAAACAAAATCCGTGATCAGCGGAAATTCCATCGAAACTGTGCGTGAATTCATCAAAAATCAGCCGAAATCATTATTGAAATTCACGGAAATGGAATTAAACATCTCCAAAACATCGATTTATCGCAATTTGACCGAACATTTGGACTTACGAAAAGCGTTTGCACGGGTTGTTCCGCACATATTGACTGACGACCAAAAATTGCTCAGAATCCAACATTCGAAAGAAATCATTTTGACCGATTATTTGACTAAAAATCACTTTTTAACCATTAACCACTCCCCGTATTCACCTGATATGGCATCGTGCGACTTCTTCCTTTTCGGAAAAATGCATTTGCCCAATGAAAGGAAAGCGTTATGCCGACGTAGAGGCCATTCAAAAGGCTTGCACCGGCATACCGGCCAACAAGCTAAAACACTCGTTCGACAAGCGTTTGGACCGTGCAAAAAGCTGTATTGAAGCAGAAGGAGACTATTTTGAATAAAATAAATTGATTTTGCCGAAAAAATCATTTCTTTTGTTTTGTTTTAAAGTCTTGTTTACTGTGGAACGCACCTTGTATTAACAACTGGACCAAAAGGTATTTATACCTAACCTCATTTTGCACATTTATTATGTAGAATCAGCTTTATTCTCTGCTCGCTCTTCCATCTTCAAACTCCACTGCGTCAAACGACACTCATCTTTCAATGAGACCATCTCCATTTTACTATTGGGAAATTTACTGCCAACATATCGGTAAATAACCTGAGCTTTGTAAAAACGAAAAACCAACAACGTATTGGCGGCAACAACTTTAAATTTATATTTGTTTACAGTCATATTTTATTTGCCTAGCAGCTTAAGTGTACGTCGTTATTATGTGTGGTGTGAGAGGAGAAGCTTTTGAGACGCTGTGCTCTGGTAGCTGTTTGCTGTGACTAAATATATATACGAGTAAATATATGTATGAGTACGTAAACCGTTATGTAAACATATCAAACGTAGAACTGTGCCATTTCGAGCAGTCAAGTTGTTAGCGAAACATCATCACTGCCATCAACCGCGATTGTAATTTTTCCAACGTGCTCCTTGCACCGGTAGTCCTATTCGATTAAGAATTTCTTATATTCTAAGCCAACGGAATGCCCTTAAGTGCATTTGCCAGCGTTAAGCTTTCTATATTTTACGTGTAGCCCTCGGTTATTGTCTGTAGATTGTTGTCTTTTTAAAGCCGGAGCTTTTCCATTCACAATCTAATTGACGGAAATGAGCTATTGATAAGTATATATGTACATACATAAATGTGCAATCATTACTTTTCATGTTATATTCCAAATATATGTATATATAAACGTCAATATTTACTGTTATCAGATAGAGATTTTAGATATTTTAATAACTAGATACTTCAATTTTAGACTTCACAATTCTACGAAATTTAAATGGTAGGTACTTGTTCAAGAGTCTACAGAGAACCGTGGAAAATTTCCAGCCTACTTTACTACGAAAATGTAATTATGTGCACGTAATCTCTCATAGATGGAGGATGGAGCCATGTGTTCACGTAAATGACGCAAGTTCTCTGAGCTCCATTAACTTGGGAGTTGTCAGAAATGATTATTTTACACAAGGCTCAAGCAGCTCATAGCTTCCGGTCTTAGACCAAGTATCCTCTGGGTAGCAAACAAAAACGAGCGAAGGTTGTGCGTTGGGCTTAGATCCCACTACCTGGCGTCACCAATGAAAAAAAGAAGAAAGCAGCCTCGGCTGAGAGGCTGAGAGGCTGATGACGACCACGTGTTAAATATTACGATTTAAGGACATGCACATGGAATGTCCGTTCCTTTAATTTGGAAGGTGCCGCTGCCCAGCTGTTTGATGTCCTCGATAGTGTAAAAGCTGACATCACCGCCACACACGAAGTGCAATAGACGGGCCAAGGACTGAGACGAGTAGGTCCTTGTGCCTTTTACTAAAATAGCTTTATAAAGGACCTCAAATTCGGTGAGTGATTCGTCGTGGGAGAGAGACTCCGTCGCCGAGTCCAATCCGTATTACAGCGTATCCGTATTAAAGCGAAGTTCTTCAACATATCGCTGATTTGCGCCCACAACTCGACGGAAGACAAGGACGATGTGGCCAAGAATGCCTTCTATAAGTGCTTGGAGCGCTCTTATAAAAGCTGACGATGTAAAAATCTTGCTGGGAGACATTAACGCTAGGGTGAGCAAAGTAGGTATATTTGACACAATGGTAGGAAAATTCATCCTCCACGATGAAACATCACCAAATGAGTTGAGACTGATCGACTTCGCCGGGACTCGAAGTATAGTTATCTGTACTAGATTCCAGCAAAAGAAAATTCATCAAGCTACCTGATAGTCTCCGGAGTGAAAAGCCACCAACCAGATCAATCATGTTGAGACACGTCTCCAATGTTTTAGATGTGCGTACGGTCCGAGGTCCTAGTATTGACTCGAACCACTATCCTATTGCAGCGAAGATACGCACCCGCCTCTGTGCAGTAAAAAACGCACGTCAAAAAACACAAAGAAAGTTCGACGTCGAAAAGCTGCAACAGAATGACATCAACAACTCGGTAAAAAGGAACTGTGGGGCAGCATTTCAAGTTCTTTTCGTACAGCTGTATACGAAACCATTGGTTTTAGGAAAAACCAAGAGGGCCGTGTCGCAGCGGATAGAAAACAGACAGTCTACCTTGCATCGTTACAATCGACTCCAGCACTTGCGGGATGGGATAGATACCGAGAGCTAAAGAGGGAAGCGAGACGCATTTGCAGACAAAAAAAGAGAACGCCGAAACGTGTAAGCATAAAGAGCATGAGAGAGCGACTACTCTTGCAGAATCCCTAGAGGTGATCTAGTGACGAATGCCCATAGCATACTAAAGTTATGGAAAGAACACTTCTCCAACCTGCTATATGGCAATAAATGCATAACATCAGGAGATGGCAAACCCGATTCCCTATTCGATGACAACGGAGCAAATGCACCATTGCCTGTCCATGAAGAAGTTCGAATAGCACTTACCCATCTGAAGAACAACAAAGTGGACGGATAATTCAAGAGTTCGAGTTATGAAGAACTTCGAATTATGAAATTTCAACTGTATTTTTAGTAAAATCCGCCCCCAGATCAGCTAATAACCTTTAAACTTACAGTAATTTCAAGCGACAGCAAGTACGTTGACAATGCACGCTAATAAAGCAGTCAATGACTTGCCAGACACAAACGAAACCATTACATATACCGCTAATTTTGGCACGAAAATTGTCTGACCTTTGAACTCTGAGGTGAAAACACTGATGCTTTGAACATTTTCGCTACAGCAAGTGTCAAAGCACGAAAAAATGCGTGCTGTTAACGGACACTAGCAGCTCTGTATATGTGTGTGTATACAGACGTTGAATTTTGCGTTGATTGCCTTAACAATGCCGTGGGTGAGCAATTCAATAAACTTTGAAGTGAAATTGCTAATTGTTAATTTATGATAAATTCTACAATAAAGACGTCTAATGAGATATTCCCTGAGGAGAATTTGAAAAATTAAACCAAATGTATAAGAAAGTAAGATATTGATTTAGAAGAAATGTAAATTGGCACGAAAATTATCTTCCACCTCATGCATCATAAACCAACTTTTTTAAATGTGGTGTAAAAGTCGCTTCGATTAACAACAAGAAAGCCATGGCGCTGATACCGTCAGGTTAAGTGCTATACTTTACTCAAAGTGGCTCTATAATTCTTATTTTTCCAAAGCAATCCAAAATATTTCCAATAAACTCATGTTTCATATAACATTAATGCAACAATAATGGAAGCTTGACTTAGACCCAGCGTGTACAACTCATACGAAGAGCTTGAAAAGGGCATGACTGTATTTATGAATGCCCTAAATACAGCTCTTCACTATGCATGCCCTATGCTGCGAGTCAAGCAGAAGGCGAAGCTCCCTTGGTCTAAGAAGGAGCTTGGGCCTTTTAGACGCAAAGTACTGCAATGCTTTAACTGGGCCTAGCAAAGATCTCTTGCAAGGACTCAAGACCTAGTCAGTGAGCATTTTCCAGGCTGTAAGGTCGCGGTAAGCCTTGGCTTTGAAGGGAGTAGTGCGGTAAACTTTCCCGAACGGCAATCGGCAATCCGTTTATTGACTCATAGAAATCTCCCGGTTCGGATGTGGCTAAGGCGATCTTTAGGGGATGTATGAAGATTAGCTATGTGCCACACTCATGGAGAGAGGCTAGAGTAGTTTTCTTACTGAAGGTAGGTAGAATCTAACCTACTCGAAAGAGTTTAAGCTTAACTTCCTCCCTGCGGAATCTATTCTGAATAGTATCCAGTCAATAGGTGTCCTGCTATATAATGTTGGATCAGAAGCCTCTTGACCTCTAGAAGGATAAGAGAAGAAATATGGTTCCCAGTAAAAGTAAAAGGTATGTTAGCTGCGCGCAACACTCTAAACATTTATACCAATGGCTCGAAAATGAAGGATAGAGTTGGTGTTCAGATCTGGGCATAAGGCAGCCTTTTAAGTTGCCGAACCGCTGCAGTATATTTCAAGATGAGGTCTTTGGCTGCGTAGCTGGGCTCTAATGCACCTGCAGGCAATTCCAGAGTCAATATCTACGTAGGCAATAACCTCGCGCCTTTGGAAGCAGGGTAGCAATGGAAAGTGTTGCCTGAAGCAAGCAACTTCACTTCTACTGGGTGTCAGGTCACAAGGGCATCTAGGACAATGAAATAGTGGATGAGATTGCCAAGAACACCCGAAAGCGTGATCAACATTGGGAAACCCATCCATTTTCTATACAAACGATCTGAACACAAGCATAGTAAAAAAATCAAAACCCGGTAGAGCAAGCTACCTGAGTGTAAAACTGTCAAAGTCATGTGCAAAACGGTGCATCGGAACTACACAAAATTCGTATTGGCACTCGGTAGAAAAGACCGTAGGAACATGATCGAAATATTAACTGGTCACTGTTTGGTGACGCAGAATGCGGCTGACACATCGAGAAGACTGCAGAAAATGTCTTGTCAACTTGTCCCGCCTTGGCAAGACTACGCTGAAAACATCTGTGTTCCCCAAGAAAATGTATCGATACTGAGGCGACAGAGTCTGTTAATATTTGCGCCAAACGCAGGCATCCTAAAGAATGACTGCTTCTAATGGACCTAGTAAATGAACTGGTATCGTAAAGGACCAAAACTGGTCTACGCGTGGTTTATTGGCCAACCAGACTAACCTAACCTAAACAGAGCTAACCTGATGATCCAATTTTTCGTTTTTGTTTTTGCTTTTTAATAAAATAAAGTCAACAACTTTGCTTCCGCCGTTTTCCAATAGATGTCTCTAGGGTCAAGCACTGGTCGATTAAATCAATTAAATCGTTTTATATCGATCTTGGACATTTGTGTCAACACTAACCCAACAAAATATTTGTAGAGATCTGTTTGCATCCAAAATTTATTCTCAACTGAAAATGTCACTTTTTGAGCCGAATTCTCGACATTCGCGGGAAATTTTGCTTTTTTTTAATTCCAAGAAAAGTGAGGCTGCCCTAAGCGAAAGAACATGTCGCGAATGGTTTCAATGTTTTAAGAATGGTGATTATGAAGTCGAAGACCGGCATGGTGGTGGAAGGGAGAAGATTTTCGAAGATGCTCAATTGGAAACATTACTCGACCAATCGTTGCAAGTGACACAGCTGTATCAAAACGCCTCAAAGCCATGGGGATGATTCAGAAACAAGGAAACTGGGTTCCTTACGACTTGAAACCAAGAGATGTCGAACGGCACTTCTTTGCATGTGAACAGCTGCTTCAAAGGCACAACCGAAATGGATTTTTACATCGCATTGTAACTGGCGACGAAAAATGGGTTCACTACGTTAATCCAAAGTGAAGAAAGTCATGGGGAAAGCCTAGACATGCCTCCACGTCGACGGCGAAACCGAACATTCACAGCGCCAAGGTCATGCTCTGCATTTGGTGAGACCAGCTGGGGATGATATATTATGAGCTGCTAAAGCCAAGTGAAAACATCACAGAAGATCGATACCGAACGCAATTGATGCGTTTGAGTTGAGCACTAAAAGAAAAACGGTCATAGTACGAGGAAAGACACGATAAAGTCATTCTCCAGCACAACAGTGCTCGGCCTCACGTCGCAAAGATATTCAAAAAATATTTGGAGACGCTGAAATTGGAGATCTTACCCCACCCGCCGTATTCTCCAAACGTTGCTCCATCTGGCTACCACTTGTTCCGATCGATGGCACACGGTCTGGCTAACGAGCACTTCAGTTCTTATGAAGAAGTCAAAAATTGTATTAATACTTGGATCGATTCGAAAGATGAGTTCTTTCACGGAGTACGTTTTGAATAACATTTTTGTAACCGTTTTTATACAATAAAGCCTTAAATTTACAAAAAAACGGCGGAAGCAAAGTTGTAGATATTAAATCGTATTATGTCCTAAATAGCTTGTTTTGGGTATAGAGTTTGTTAAAAAATGTTAGAGAAAAATTTTATAACACTAGCTCAAATAATATAATGGATAATATTTTATGTCAACCCAATATGTTTAGGAGTGCAGTGCAGTGTATTTTAAACTGAACATTTGGATATTTTTTTGAAAATATGGTTTTATTTTTAGATTTAAAGAATTTAAAATTTTACGAATTACTAATGTGATCAAAAAATAGGTTGAATTTGTTTATACAATGCTTTTTCCAGTCCTCGAAATAGACGGAATAGTCTGTTTCCGGTATACCAAGTCCAAAAGACTTTTCACTATTCGGCTTTATCTCTCCAATCATGTAAAAACGGCGGGCCCGCATTGAGTTTTGAGTTTTTTGAATAGCCCGAAGTCGCACGGTGCCAAATCAGATGAATACGATGATTTCGGAACGACATGAGTGGAGAGTTTGGTAAAAAAAGTCGATTCGAACCAATGCAGTATGACATGGTGCATTATCGTGATGAAGGAACCAATTCCGGCTGTTTCAGATGAATAGTTTGACGCAACTCAACTAATTTTTTTTTAAACAGTTTGTCCAGACGGAAGGAATTCATAGTGCACCTCACCTTACCTTTTGATTACAGTAATCGGTGCACAACATATGATTCGTTGTATTGGACGAACACTGTACTTACATATGCGGCACAGAGCATACAAATTTTCAATTACTCAGCTTATGCGAATGAAAAAATGAAAGCGGACTTGCCGCAAGCAAAGAAAAACAAAAGTTTGAATTTAGTAAAAGTTTAAGCAACACATAGCAAGCATTATACAACTCCACTCAGATGAAATGTACGTATGTGCATATATACTCAAGTATGTATTTATGTATATGGTTTCATGATGTGGCAGAAAAAAATTCTACCGAATTCCGTCTGCTGCAGCTGCAAAGGTGTAAGTGATATACATTGGTTGCTCGCATTTCACAAATACCTGCTTTTAATACGAAATTGAAATTGAATTGCCAAGCGCAGACACCACTACATATGTACATATGTATATGGCTAGAAGTATGTGCGCACGTGCTGCGCTAACCACATAACTGTGCATGTGTGAATGCATGTGTGAGCACCTGTGATTACAGCTATTTTGCCAAAGCAACTCCACTGATACTGCTGAAATGTCCAATTAGATTCCATTACAGCTAAAGAATTTAATTTGCAATGGCACACACACACAGGCACACAGCCATATACAACATATGTATGTATAGATAGAGAGGTGTTTTATCAGCTAATGAATTTTTAGTTGCATTCGTTCGGTTTCTAGGTGCAAATTTGAACAACAAAAAATCGCTTGGCTTCAAGCCATTATTGCTAAGTAGCTTAAGCATACGCTTGACTTGCTTTGTATTCCTTTGCCTCAACTGCCAGCAATTTTCGGTTGCTGCTAAAATAAATCTCATGGTACGAATGTGTTGATGGGAATTTGAAAGTATATTAAATACTAAATACACCTAGAATGAAACGTCGGAGAACCTATAATGTAGATTAGTATATAGGTGAGGTTAAGCAAGTAAGCCATGAGCCACGCGTAGACTAGTTTGGGTCCTGTGTGTTACTGAATTCACGAGGAGTTGTCATCCTTCATGCTTGACGCGAATTTTAATAGAGTCTGTGCTCTCACTATGGATACCTCCTTCAGTGTACCATAGCTTGGGGACCCCAAATGCTTTGAGCATAGTCTTGTTAATGTGAAACAAGTGCACAAGAGATGCTCCATTGTTTCCCTGGTGCATTGCACCAGTTTTCTCAAGCTGTCAGCACCATTCTGTGGGCGTGTGTCGCCACCAGACAGTGACCAGTTAGTATTCCGATCTTGTTCCTACTGTCCAGTTATGAAGGGAGTAGCGGTAAACTACACAACACATCTATGGAACACATCTTGACGGAGAATAAAATAGTATGAGCAATCCGCTTTTTCGACCCATAGAAATTTCTCGGTGCGGAAGGAATCATTCCAGCAATGCTGCGGAATGCACTCTGTCTATCCGTGCCGTGGCTAAAGGCGATTTTTAGGGGATGCATAAAGTTCAGTTATGTGCCACACTCATGGAGAAAGACTTTGGTAGTTTTCATACCGAAAGCAAGTAGAAACAACACAACTTACTCAAAAGAGTTTAGGCCTATATGCTTAACTTCCTTCCTTGTGAAAACGCTAGAGAAAATTTTGGACGTGCACATTACGGCCGCATCGCCTTCTAGAAACTTGCCCAAGGCGCAACACGCATATATGAAGGGCAGATCAGTAGAGACGGGTATTTAATATGGAAGGAACTCTTCAAAATAAGAAATACGCTCTTGGAGAATTGCTAGACATTTCTGGAGCTCTATTCTGAATAGTATCCAGTCAATAGGTGTTGAGCCTGTTACACAACGCTGGATCAGAAGCCTTTTGACATATATAAGGATATAAGCAGAATGGAACAACTCTAGAATAACTCTGCAAAGATACTCCGTAAGGTGGAGTGCTATCTCTGCTTTTATGGATATTAGTGGTGAATAAACTGCTAAGGAACTTGGATGGTAAAGCCCCTAAAGTAGTGGCATAAGTAAACGACATTTATTACATCTTAACAACGGGGAGGTGTCTACAGACCATTTATGACGACCACTCTCAATTCGGTCCGAAGCCGGAAAAACGGATCTGCTTGTGTTCACAAGAGAGTACAAAATTCCTCTATGAATGTTCCCTGGGATAAATAGGACACAATTCTCTCTCAATAACCGTACCTTGGGGTAGTCTTGGACGGCAAACCGCTGTGGAAGCACAACGTGGAAGAAAGAGTGAGAAAAGCTAGCAATGCCTAATATTGTGTGTAGGCAGATGCTCGGCACAATCTGGGAGCTCACTCCCTCTCTCTTGCACTGGTGCTACACAGCCTTTTAAGTTGCTAGATCACTGCAGTATATTTCAAGCTGAGGTATTTGCTATTGCAATAGCCACGTAGCTGGCCTCTAATGCATCTGCAAGCAATTCCAGAGTCAACATCTACGTAGACAGCCAAGCAGCAATCAAGGCAGTAACGTCGTATCGCATATCGTCCAGAAGTGCTTGGGAAGAATGGCAGCAGTGAAAAGCAAGCAACTTCACTTCTACTATGCACCAGGATACAAAGACATCGAGGGCAATGAAAGAGAAGACGAAATTTCCAAGAACGACTAACACCCGAAAATGTCATCAACATTGTGAAGCCAATGCATTGTATTTACGACGATCTTGACAGAAACATGATAAAGAAAAATGGAATGAGCCATTTGAGTGCAAAATGCAAAAGTTGATATATAAATTACTAGTATAATGATTGACAAGTTGAGTCAATTTAGTAATATCCGTCTGCCTGTCACTCTGTATATATGTTGTGTATACCTACGGGCGAAAAAGGTTTACCAGTTTTTGAGATATCGATCTGAAATTTTGCACTGGTGATTTTCTCTCCAAGAAGCTACTCGCATGCTCCGAGATCAAACTAAAGTCCTTGCTTGGAAAAGTTTTTATTTGACAAATTATCTCAGCGACGTTCACTAGCACTACCATTGTCGAACATACTATTCAGATCAATAACTACTCTACAAGCGGACTGATCAAAATCAAGATTTCTTTCTACACCGTCTTATGCTATAAAAATTCACCTTTGAAGGATATTATAGATTCTGTGTAGTAAACTTTTTTCTTGTTTTTCGTTATTACTGATCGCAGCTTAGCTATATGTACTTATATTATTAGTGCATTCTTTTCATTTTTGTGGTCGTTTTTGTTTAAGTAGTCTTTCCTCCTAATTTTTGTGTGCTAATCATTCCAAAACTATCATTATAGAGAGATTGCTTCAACAACTCTTTGTAAAATCTTTACATACTATATTATTAACAACGAAAGTTTACTATGGAATATCCGTTATACTTGCTTTGTGAGAACTACTTAGCTAATATTTCTAGTTTACATTTTTCCTCTCACTTTGTTCGAGCTTCCGTAGTCATGGATTGCCAATGAACTAATTGAAGTGCAGTTAGAATGAAGCAAAATAAGGTGATGAAGTGCGCGAACATACTCACAGCTTCAACTAAAAGCATACTTGTCAAGCTTCCAACTGAACTCTACATAAGCATAAGTAAAGAATTCGCTAGCTAAACGGAAAATTTCGATCTGTTTTTGCTTTATTAAACCATTTGTACCGAAATTTAAATTTTTTGGCAAATTTTTTTAAAAATGCAAAATTTTTCCTTCTTAATTATGTAATTGATGTGCCCAAAGAATTCAGGTTTCAATCCGGAGGTAGCCATGTGTTCCGGTGTTTTTTTATGCTAACAAAAACCTTGTTCCACATCTCGAAAAGCCCGACTTTATTGAGTGTTTTGCCGAAGGTTTGGCGGTAAAGATTGGAATGTGGAAGAATGTTAGTCGTATTTAAGTTAACCATTTTTATTTATGGAAGCAAATAGGAGCCCTCGATAACATGCTGGCTTTTGCTTCACAAACGCTACTTTAAATGTTAAATTTTAAACTTTATTCTAGACGTCGCAAGACCAAACGTGAGGCTTTAATTCGAATCGGTAGTGACTTCTAGTCATCGGATTGATCATTCAATAGTACTTCATAGTATATTTTTTAATGAGATCAAGCCAAATAGTGACCTTCACCAAAGAGAGCTGTCGAGCTGTGTTTCATGGTATTCCCAACCTAAGTCAGCATTCAAGACCATGGAACTCCACGACAATATGCTTTGCCTTCCTGGTTCTTGCTCAAGAAAATTTTAGTCAGATGAAGACACCGCTTTTAAGGTACTCTAACTTATTATTTTAGAACTGTTGAGAACCAAATATGCAGATATTATTTTGCAAATGTATTTGTATGTAACTTGTTTGCAAAAGAATGCCTTGACTGGGTTAAAAATTGTCACGCACACGCTCCTTGATAGCAATATACAAAGTTATCGTGTGTTTTATTACAAGTAAAGTAAGACTCGGGGATGGCGTCATGTGTATAAGTTCTCGCAATTGGCGAAAGTTCTCTGAGCATTATTCACTTGGGAGTGCCCAGAAACGATTCTTAGACCAAATATCCTCTGGGTAGCCAAAACAACATCCGTTTGAAGGCCAGCTAAAGAACAGAACAGCCTCGGGTGAGACACCTCCTTTTGAGAACGACCATGGCAAACGCATTAAGGATTACGATTTAAGGGTATGCATATGGAATGTCCAGTAGCTTAATTGGGAAGGTGCCTCTGCCTAGCTGGTTGACATCACCGCCGTCCAAGAAGTGCGATGCACTGGACAAGGACTGAGACGAGTAGGTCCTTGTGTCATTTACTACAGTGTCCATATAAAGGAGAGCCAATTCGGTGTGGGATTCGTTGTGTAAGAGAGACTCTGTCGCCGAGTCCTGGCATTAATCCCGGTGGATGAACGTCTAGCCACAATCCGCATCAAAACGAAGTTCTTCAACATATCGCTGATTTTTTCGACCCGACGAAAGAGAAAGACTATGGAAACAGAGAGGAGAGAAAACAGACTGCATACCTCTCGACGTTACAATCGACCACAATACATGTGGGATGAGATAGATACCGAGAATTGAAGAGAAAAGTGAGACGCATTTGCAGACAAAAAAAGACAGAGGTAGAAATGCGTGAGTACGCAGAGATTTGCCGGAAGGATTAATGCTAACAAATTTTACTAAAAAATGTGGCGACTAACAGAAGATTTCAAGGACGGAATATACTCTTGTAAAACCCACAGAAGTATTTCCCAAAAACACCTTTATGCCTCTTTTCCTGAATTTGGTAACCTCGCCAAATTAATACGGCTGTGTAAACGAACGTTGAGTAATACGAAAAGCTCCATCAGGAACTGGATACCAAACGAGTTTTCAGCACGGTGACTCCCTAGTGTGCGACTTCTTCAATCTACTCGTGGAGAAAATAATTCGAGCTGAAAAGCTAAATAGAGCAGGCCCAGTCTTCTCCGCAGGCCAGAAATTAAGAAGGTAAAACAAATACGACTTATAACGACTGTCATGATATTTTTGTATTTTGTTGTAAGAAGACAAACACTGTTAGACAAAACTCAGACGCGTTCAAACTGTCGTCTCTCACAATACCGATAATGTATGCGAAATTTGAGACTATTATCGTAAGAGTCGCATATATCTCATATCCAAGTTCTGACTTTAGTGTGATCCAAAAATGTTCTGGTAGGCACACGGCAGTTCTAATTTTCGATTAAAAATCTATTTTTTAAGCAAACATTTATTTCAATTTGAATATAACGGGTTATTGCATGAAACTCGCTCAGTGTGAAAGAGGATACCATTGTCCATTGTGTTTTGCTGCGTGCAAATTACTTTCACCTTTGTTAAGCACACATGCTGATTTAAATTAATTTCAGAAAATGCTACAATAATACTACATAACAGCGAAATCGTATAAATATGGAGTAAACAACAGCACTAACCACGTCGAAGTTAGTAACATGAATGAATAATAAATTGAGCGAGTGCGTACGAAATTAGCAAAACGGAACGATGCTATCGGATACTATATATAATTACTAAATCTATTCAATTGCATTATATTCAACCGGTTTTTGTTTTTGCTTACAGTGCCCGTTCATGCTATTAGAATGTTGTGTTAGATAATGTTATTTCATGATTCTAACTGTTATAGTTTAGTTGTAATTTAAGTCGCTCTCACTAGTACCATTATGTTATGACCCATACTACGGAAAGTCAATATCCATTAAGATTTTTCTATACACCCTACACTTCTTGAATCCTGATTTCAAACAATGTGTGATTTTGGCGCATACTGCCATGATTGATAGGGATTTGTATACTGTCAAATATATTATTACCATCCCACCATAAACGAATCATTATAACCGGAATTTTCTTCACAAGGATAAAAGTCGAACCTTAATCAACTAAATTTGAATCCATTGTAAAATATGGGTACTCTTTCGAAAATCGGCAGACGAAAATCACCAATTATTTCCCTAAATGTATTCCTCAGAAAAACTTGTTGTTCACATACCATTAGCAGGTACCGTATATGTGATTGCTTTCATGTACATGAACCTATAAGTTGTAGTTTAAACACATGAGCGTGACTACTTGCACCAATCCATTGACAAAGAAAAACAATAACAACGAGAATTTTCCAACTAAATAATTACTTGTTTCGTATGCAAATGACAACAGTACCGAAATTGGCATAAAACTTGCGTAACTGTGTAGCCTAGCAAAGCAAATAAATACTGAAAATAGAATTCAATATGTTTTACCCAAAACATCACCTCAATTGTAGAAGATACATAAAGGTGGAGAGGTCAGTGAGGGGAAATTGCATTTTGTTTTAACTGGCAAGCATAAAAACGAAATTAAAATGCAAAATATCGAAAAATACCACCAATGAAAAGGGCTGTAATGTCGAAAATGGCAAGGATGGTTGGTAAAGATTCATTGGTTACAATCTGATGTATGACCAACCAAATGTTAAAAGGCCAACTTGTTTAACTAACCGTTACATGTTAACTCGTTCAATTATCAGAACTGATCACATCTATGAAAAAAAAAGTATAGACCCTGAAGCTCATAACGAGTGATCCAAGTGAAGGTACTTTTTTCCATAGCCTTTTTTGACAGATCACGCGTAACTCGTGTCAAGCTGTTATGTTATTTTTGTTCAGTATTTTTTGGCATTTCATCCTGAAAAGATCGTTCAACTTTATTACGAAAATTCAGGTTCTATAAAGAATGTGTTTCGCACGCTGCGCTCAACTTATGATCAACATAATCGGCCTATTCAGCATTCATTACTGGATAATATTCCACTAAATAGGTCATGTCCAGCACGCAGGGAACAAAATATGTATAGCAACCGCAGCTGAGAGTGTTCACGAAGACTGTGGGGAGTTGCTGCAAACAGCGACTGACGTTTGGACCGATTTGGCGTATTTTACGTCGAGATCTTGAATTGAAAGCGTACAAAATACAATTTGTACAAGAACTGAAGCCACTCGATCTTTCCAAGCGACATCGCTTCGCTCTATGGGCTCTTGAAAAGTTCCAAGAAGATCCGACGTTTTCGAACCAAAATTCTTTCAGCGATGAGGCTCATTTTTGGCTCAAAAAAACTGTCCGCATTTGGGACGAAGAGTAGCCTGAAGGAATTCAAGAGCTATCATTTCATACAAAAACAAAAAAAAATGGCTTTGTGTACTTGGTATATTTCATCAAAAATGATACCGTTGAGAACGTAAACGTCAATAGCGACCATTATCGCGTCATCGTAACCGACTATTTGATGCCTGAAATTGAAGCTAGCGATCTCGGCGACAACTGGTTTCAACAAGCCGGCGCCACTTCCCACACATCACATCAATCATTGGATTTATTGGAAGAATACTTCGGTGAACAAATATTTTCACGTTTCGGACCGGCCCATTGGACATCAAGATTGTATAATATCACACCGTAAGACTTCTTCTATAACGATAATGACGATATGTAAAGTCTACAGTCTAAGCGAGCAATTCCGCTTCGATTCAAGCCTTTAAAGAAAAACATCACGCGTGTCATTCGCCATTTACCAGTCGAAATGCTTAAACGAACTTTCAAAAATTGGACTCAATCCGCGGCCTACATTTGAAAGAGATAATCTTGAAAAAAAATAATGCCAAAGAATATCCTTTCGAATGATGTTAACATTCCCCTTTAAATAAGAAGTTTTTGTGTGTTTTCTTTAAAAAAATAGGGAACCTCGAAATGGATCACCTTTTACTTTCGAGTATGAAAATGTTATGCTTAAAGCCCCCCAAAAAAATTAATAAAAACTTTATAAACATATGTAGAAAACTATGGTAAATTTTTGTGAATTTACTCTGGTAAAGTCCTTGCCTTAGAAGAGGTCCATTGTTTTAATATTTTAAGCAACTTTCTGGTAAAAAAAAAAAATAATAATAATTGTGTTCACTAACCTACAGCGTGGTGTTAGTTGTAGCTATCTACTCCTGTGTTATTAATTTATTTCTAATTAGAGCAAAGAGAGAGACTTACCATTTATTTCTTAAGGGGTTATATACAATTAGGATTTTCAAAAAATCGGTTTTTTTTGCGTTTTCTGAATATATATATATCTGAGTATACGCACACAAAATTTCAAGTCGATCCGACGAATATTTTCGAAGTTATAGACATATTAGTGAAGGCGCGCGGACTACATGTAAAGTGCTTTCAAAACTTCAATCTCGAAACGGTGTTTTCAAAGTCGGTGAGCAAGATTTCTCAGAAACGGCTGAACCGACCCGTCTGAAATTTTTACACAAGCTTCTTAACTATATTTTTTAATATTTAATCGAAGGATTCCTCCATCCGATGAAAATTTCTTATTTTTATAAACAATTAAAGACCCGAATTTTGGTCGAAAATCGAACCTTTTGCTTTGAGTAGCCACCATTTTGTCAAAAATATTTTGTTTGCTAATTCCTTCGATCAATCATTAGACTATTTATTATATTAATGAAATTTATTTGGTTTTTGCATTTTAGATGATCCAGTGGTAGTGAAGATCCTGATATCGTGCTCACCGCAAGAGGCCTTTTTTGCGGACCTCTGCAAAAATGGCAATATCAACGTTCCCGATAATTATTTATTTTATTATTGGCAATAAAAAATATGTGAATATAATTTAAGGTTGTCATAATATACCTGCCAAGTTTCAAATCAATAAACCAAATAGTTTGCTTAGAAAAAATTCTTGAAAAATGCCTTTTTTCGACCTCCTAACTGTATATAACCCCTTACTTTAGTATATCAAACAAAAAACAAGGACACCATAATTATTTTTACGCGGAGTTAAGCTTTATTTACTTGTGATTTGAGCGGATAGAATCACGTGTGTTTCAATAACTAAACTTAAATAATAGTAAATAAATTATCAAATAGTAAGATTAGATAGGACTCACCAGCATCCACGGTGTCATAAAGAAATTTGTTGAAAAAATCTGAAAGAAAATTGTTTATTAAGAATATTTATATAAAATAATAACTTATATATGTATAAACAAACAAAAATATAACATATATTTTTTTCAAAATTTGTCTATAGTCCGTTGCGAATATATATAACTTTCTTCGTGAAAATTGTAACATCTGAATATTAATTTATATTTCTCTTAACACAATGCATAATATTTGTTGTAAATTTACTTTAATTTAGTGGAGATACGTTATCATTGATGTTTAAAATCCTATCAAAGCAACAAAAATATTCCCAATATAGCAAACTTCAAACGAAAAGCCATGATTTATTCACGGTTTTGCCTATCAGTTTCGAATACGTTCCAGAAAAGCAAATGCAATTCTCAAATAATAATCCCACATAGCATTGTCTTCACTTTGCATTGCAATATAATGTGACAATACAAATTCATACGAATGAATGGAAAATCAAAGTATATGTTTATCGAATAGTTTTGGGTTTTATAAAATGTCACAGGCCATTTACAATATCATCACAAATGCAGCATATCACACATTACCCATCGGTGTGCATCTGCATTCTGGGAATGTCCATCAAAATGGCATCAATATCGAAAATAATACGAGCTGTCATTTAAAGTGAATCGTGCCTGCATCACTATGCAAATATTAAGTAAAATACGAGTATATGATGTGAGAAGCAGCAGCATCAGAACGAGCTTGGAGCTGTTAGTGTACATATATAAATACAATACATTATCCATATATGTATAATCATTAATTAAAGTAAAATTGACATACGCTTCGATAAATACTCAGAATGCTACAGTATAGTATACTGTACAGGTAAGGGGGTTTTCAATAGGGACGCTACAAAAGCAGATTGACAGGGACAGCAAACGACGCCATATTTTTCCCCCGCTCTTTTGAGATTTCTCTTCAGTAAGGTTTGCCATTTTATCATGGAAAGATATACGATTCAACAATGAGTCGAAATTATTAAAATTTACTACCAAAATTCAGAATCAGTAGCCTCAACTTTAAGAGAGCGCTACGTCCAATTTATGATCGTCATAATAGTCCTGTCATATCAACAATTGTGGGTCTAGTGAAAAAATTTAAATCCACAGGCACAGTACAAAATGTTCCCGTGCAGTGAGACAAAGAAATGCCCGTATTGTTGAGAATATTGCTGCCGCTAGCGCATCAATTGGCGAAGACCCAATCAGTCTCTCATACGTCGTTCTCAAGCGTTTGGCATCTCTGTGACATCGTTGTGGCGAATTTTGCGAAAATTGGCATTCATCCTTACAAGGTCAGATGCCTTCGTCAATAAGCAAAATACGCAATATTGGTCAGGCAGCAATCCACACGTACTCCATGATTCACTCTTGCAGCCCGACAAAATTACGGTTTGATGTGATTTATGCGCCAGCGGTCTCATTGGACTGTCTTCTTCCGTGATGATCGAGACCGCACGTTACTGTGAATGGGAATCGCTACCGCTCAATGATAAACGAATATTTTTGGACTGAATTTGATGATAAGGACTTGGATAATATGTGGTTTCGACAGGACGGCGCCACAAGCCACACAGTTAATTTATTGAAAATTAAGTTTTGAGAACGTGTTATCTCACGAAATGGCCCAGTCAATTGCTCGCTTCGGACGTCCGATTTGACGCCGTTAGACTATTTCCTGTGGGCCTGCGTCAAGTCTATGCTTTATGCCAACAAACCAGCGACGATTAGTGAACTTCGTGCGAATATCGAACATTAAATTGCAGCAATATCGGCCGATTTATGCTTGAAAATCGTCGAAAATTATGTTCAGCGTCTCGACTTTTGCAAGCGTGTTCCTGGTGGCCGTGCAAAAAAATTCCATTGATATCTTTTTTGTAATGTTCTTATTAAAAACCACAGGCTTACTTTTTTACCTGGAACCCAATTAAAGAAACCCAACTCAAAGGCCTCTAAAGAAATCAATTTGCATGCATATAAGGTATGTATATTATACATATATTTCTGTGAACGCTGAACCCATAAGATGCTCATTCGATTCTTATTTGAAAGTTAATTGATTGCTTTCTATTTCACATCCGATGCCCTTGGATTTGTTTTAAATACACCGCCCCCTACCAAGTTTTTTGTACATATTTCGGAAACTACCATAGCTATGTCAACCAAACTCTACAGAGTCGTTTTCTTTAGGCATTTCCATATACAGTTCATGGAAGAAATCGGATAATAACCACGCCCACCTCCCATACAAAGGTTATGTTGAAAATCACTAAAAGTGCGTTAACCGTCTAACAAAAAACGTCAGAAACTCTAAATTTTACGGAAGAAATTGCAGAAGGAAGCTGCACCCAGGCTTTTTATAAAAATTGAAAATGGGCGTGGCCTCGCTCACTTATGGACGAAAAACCATGTCTCAGGAACTGCTAGACCGATTTCAACGAAATTCGGTATATAATATTTTCTTAACACCCTGATGACATGTACGAAATATGGGTGAAATCGGTTAACAACCACGCCCTCTTCCAATATAACGCTATTTTGAATTCCATATGATGCCTTTTCTGTATAATACGAGTGTAGGTATATGTATGTACTTTAGGAACCAATGATGATAGCGGAATAAAACTTTACAAAAATACGGTATTTGAAAAATATGTAAATGACGTATAATGAAATCTCGATTATCACTTTATCATGCGAGAGTATAAAATGTTCGGTGACACCCGAACTTAGCCCTTCCTTACTTGTTTTTAAATAATTTTACTCATCGTAAAAATCGCCGAATGCACTTTATGTACTTCAGAAAGACAAGCTTATACTAAACACTGATAAATATTTTGATGTCACAGAAGTCACTGATAGTTATACCGCCCCAGAAAAATATATTTCGTAGAATGGGTTTTCACACGAAATTTAAATTAAAAAGTCTTTATATTTTTTCTCACAGTAGTATGCATAATTAGTTCTTATTCTAGCCAAAACTTTTGCAGTCAATACTGTTTCCAAAAGAGTGTCGAAACCCAAAATACTGGATGAAACTCTCGCGAAACCTAAATACATTTTTGGGATTTTTGTAGGTTAAACTCTCTGCAGTTTACACTTCCCAATAACCCAACTTATTACTTATTTGGAATACCAAAAATTAAGATTATACTAAAGTGTAATCCTTATTATACCCTGAACAGGGTATATTAAGTTTGTCACACCCAGAAGAAATCGTCGGAGACCCTATAAAGTATATACATATATAAATGATCAGTATGTCGAGCTAAGTCGATTCAGCCATGTCCGTCTGTCTGTCCGTCTGTCTGTCTGTATATATACGATCTAGCCCCTCAGGTTTTAAGATATCGTTTTGAAATTTTGCAAACGTCATTTTCTCTTCAAGAAGCTGCTCCATTTGTCGGAACGGCCGATATCGGACCACTATAACATATAGCTGCCATACAAACTGAACGATCGGAATCAAGTTCTTGTATGGACAACTTTCACATTTGACAAGATATATTCACTAAATTTGGTATAGATTATTTTCTAAGGCAACAATGTAATCTCCGAAAAAATTGTTCAGATCGGTTAACTATAGCATATAGCTGCCATACAAACTGAACACATAGTTACTAACATAAATGCACCTGTGGAGGGTATTTAGCTTCGGTGCAACCGAAGTTAACGTTTTTTCTTGTTTTTAGATAAGATTTTAATATTTGTGAATACACTTATGATTCTCTTTTTTATAGAGTTATTCTGTAATAATATAACAATATAAAATATTTGTACATATTTATTAAATTTTAATAATTAATATTATCATAGATGTACATATGTACATATGTCCTATAGTTTAATATTTGCACTGGTTGTCAAAAAAATATGATTCAATTTTCGTTTCAGGTCACGATTATTTGATTATGAACGAAAGTCGTAGTTATTTCTAAAGCCACCAGTGTACATTCATACCAACAAACGTGCTTATGCACAAACATAAATAAATAAATACACATATACATACTTATGTACATATGTATATACCAGTCGTGCACTTACCGATTTCTACAAAGCTGTAAAATTTTTATTTTTATTCGTACGACGCAAACATTTTTAAACGAGACGAGCGCGAGACATACATACATACATTAATTGTATAACAACAAAATAACTTTGTAAATGCAAACATTATACCTTTTCTCACTACACTTTATTATTTCCATTAGTTTTATATGACACCTTCACCTTCAAGCAGAAACATGTTTGCCAAATATGCACTTTTTTCACTACGGCACTCAATGCACATTTACACACTTTCACTTTCATTGATTAACACTAAATTCATATTTATTTAGCACAACTCACACTTATCACTTCACATTTATATAATTAACATAAAATAACTTCAATAAATATTATATTACTTACTTTCTAAAAACTTCTATCACGATCACGAACCGTCGCGTAATTACCGACACCCACGAATATATGACTACACAGCAACACAAAGCTTTATTGTGTTGCGGATCGCAAAGACAAACCGACGCGCAAAAACGACAACCACGAGCACAAGAGAATATGAATGAGAATCTCCTTTTTTCTAAGCCAAGGGGACAACAACTGCATTGTTTGTTGCGTGTGCAAATATTTTCAATAAACAGGTGCATGCCAGTGCATGTTTAATTACTTGGCAGTGGAATATCCGTGTATGCAATAAGAGAAAACGAAAAAACTAACATTACTTTTTCGGGCATTCACAGTGTGTGATTGCAGCATTGAACTACATAAGTATGTTATGTTCGATATCACTGCTAATGAGCAGGAATTAGGCTGCAGTCTTGCTTTTTCGCTTTCTGCATTTTGCAAAGTGCACTTTGGACAATATTAAAATCAGGAAAATTTTAACGTTGACTGCATTACGTTAGTCTTATTTCTGTTACAAGCTGGCATAATTACATTTTTGAGGATTTAAATATGCTAACTTCTATACATAAAATTATAACAGGTGTAATTTATATTTTAATAGTTCAATTCTCACACTTTTTGATATTTCAAATTGGATTTTTTTTTAAATGAAATTATTATTTCTTCATATTACTTTTAAATTTTGTAAGTAGGAAATAAAGCCGAAATCCTGCTAAGAAATTTCAACGGAGGCAATAAATGTAATTCTAGCTAACTACTCGAGAATGATTGACATATTTGAATTAATTATAAAAATTACAGTGTATTTTCTCTTGAGGCACAATAAAACTCTTACATTGAAACTGAACGTTAGGATATTCCTGCTAAATGCTATGCAGCAATATCTGCATGTATCATATGTATGTACGAATACGTGCAAATATGTCGCTCTACAAAAGAGTTATTTTTGTCAGCTTTACCACGCTTGTCATCACTATCATTGCTTCACTGCTATCGATCGGGAAGCGCTGCACGTTTTCAATATATCCTTCTAATGGGAGTATTGCACACTTTGGCACCATCGCGCGCATTGAAATATGCATGGAATGCCGAAAATTCATATGGAAAGATGAGCAATCTGCGATTTTCAATCAACTGCAGAGTGACCGTTGCCCTGTGACCCTATTTTATCAAGCAGCGCTATAAATTGCATTTTCGGCAACCGAAAGTAATGTCGAAAAAACCTTGCCCCATGACCGCCAACCGCCAACCTCATTTGATTTATTGGTAAATGTCATTTATATGCATTTTCTGCACATTTGCGGTTGCGACAGAAATTGCGCAAAAGCTGTGAAAGTGCATCGGCGAAAACTTTCCCCAAATCGATTGCAATGCAAAAGTTTCACAACGAAGCTGAGCAAAAGACGGTAACGCGATGTGAACTATTCAATGATTAGTGGAGTGCTTGGGTGCCCTGCCGCCAACTTTTATAAAACTTTTTCACCGAAAATTGGTATGAAGCGACAAAGAAGAGAATTCGAAAAGTGGTTTAGTATAGAACCGACATACATACATATGTACCTAATATATGGTAATAAATCGGAGATTTTTTAGGTAAACTACCATTTCAAATGATAGCTTTAAGCTTTATATCGTAGTATAAAATCCAAACAGATTAAGTTTGACAGACGGATGAAAGAAATTCAACCTCCTTGATGAAACATCCCCAAATAGGTTAAGCCTGATCGACTTCGCCGGGGTCCGAAATATGGTTATCTGTAGTACTAGATTCCAGCATAGGAAAATTCAACAAGTTACCTCGCTGTCTCCGCATTGAAAAGTCACTAACAAGATCGATCACGATGTGACAGATGGCAGACATGTATCCAGTGTTTTAGACGTTCGTACGCTCCGAGGTCTTAGCATTGACTCGGACCACTGTCTTTTTGCAGCGAAGATACGCACCCACCTCTGTGCACTAAAAAACGCACGTAAACAAACACAAGAACAGCTCGACGTCCAGAAGCTGCAATCACAACAGATAGCCGAACGCTTTTCTACTCGACCTGCACTACTGCTCTCTGAAAGCACTCACCAGCTACTAGGTATAAGGAAACTATGGGACGCTATTTCTAGTTCAAAGGAACAGCTGGTACGACGAAGAGTGCCGTGTAGAAGTGAAGACCTTGCAATGTTCCGTTCAACTGCAACACGTGCTGGATGGCTTTGAAGAGCTTGCAAAGCTGGCCGATATGGGGTAATACTCGAAAATTCAACGAAAAGATGCGGCGACTAACAGTTTCAAGGCCGAAATATACTCTTGTAAAACCCCTAGAGGTGATCTAGCGACTGATGCCCAGAGCATACGGAAATCATGAAGGAAACACAAGCAGATTATGAAATCGACTCCCACAATCGATGGCGTCGAAGCAGACGTTCCATTGCTCGACTATGAAGAAGTTCGAATAGCAATTACTCGTCTAAAAAACATCAAAGTGGTAGTAGTCGATGGATTGATGACCGAGCTTTTCAAATACGGCGGCGAAGAACTACAAGGAGCATACATCAGCTTCTTTGTAGAATATGGTCGGACGAAAGCATGCCCGACAATTGGAATTTAAGTGTGGTTTGCCCAATCCATAAAAAAGGAGACCCCACAATCTGCGCCAACTACCGTGGGATTAGCCTCCTCAACATCGCATATAAGGTTCTATCAAGCGTATTGTGTGAAAGATTAAAGCCCACAGTCAACAAACTGATTGGACCTTATCAGTGTGGCTTTAGACCTGGCGAATCAACAACCGACCAGATATCCAACGTGCCCCGAATCTTGGAAAAGACCCGTGATACATCGACACGTCACCTCTTTGTTGATTTCAAAGTTGCTTTTAACAGCAAAAAAAAAATCTACCTTTATACCGCTGTGTCTGAATTTGGCATCCCCGCAAAACTAATACGACTGTGTAAATAGACGTTGAGCGATACCAAAAGCGCTCCGTCAGGTGTCGGGAAGGGCATCTCCAAGCCGTTCGATACCATGCGAGGTTCCAGATAAGGCGACTTTCTATCGTCTGACTTCCTCAATCTATTTCTGGAGCGAATAATTCGAGCTGCAGAGCTGAATCGAGAAGGCAAAATTTTTTAAAAGTGTACAGCTGTTGGCGTACGCCGATGATTTTGATATTTTTGGCCTCAACAACTGCGCTGTTAGTTCTGCTTTCTCCAGATTGTATTAACACCAACAACTATGTCAGTTTCGAAATCCATCCCAGAATAACTTTCGCCAACAGGTGCTATTACGGAGAGAGTAGGCAATTGCAAAGAGAAGTTCTCTTTCGAAGAACAATGACCAAACTCTATAAGAAACTGTTTATTCACGTTCTGCTATATCGGACAGAGGCTTTGACGATAACAATATCTGATTCAAGTAGTGTTCAACACTACAAAAAAAGTAGGACATTTCAAAAAAATTGCTTTTATAGAAACGGGTTTTTTGAAAAAATATCTCCTTCTTAACTTAATGACTCATAACAACGGTATAAGTCAGAATTTTCATTCAAAAATTGGGAAAATACTTTTTAATAATTGTAATTAAGGTAAAATATCGCTGTTTTGAACCGCCTTTTTCTATTGACCACCTTGAATGGGTCGCTATTTGATATTCGCCGCCACAGCAAAAGCTAGAAGAAGAACCATCTTCATTTTTGATGTTTGAGTGACCCCTTAAGGAAATATTTTAATTAAAAATACTAACAACATTTTAGATAATATAGATGAAATTGAAGAAACAACGCGGCATCAAGCAACAGCTGCTGAGCGACAGAAGGTGTTTGCGATACACGCCGACTTTATTAAATTTTCAACAATAATTTCCAATGAGTTTGCAAATGCACCAAGGCATACTATGAAGAAACCGTACTTTAAGGCAAAGCTCAAATATCAATATCAACTAAAACGCAGGGGCAGAGGCAGAGGCAGGTTGAGAAGATATTTTGTTTACGCCAAGAAACTTGCCGGAATTAAGAAAGTTTCCTCAGCTGCTGCGCCCAAAATTGAAGCACGAACAAAATAGCAAATTTAGTATCGAAATCAATTTTAACAGAGGCTAGTGCCAGCAATGCAAAAGACTTCATTCAAGCGCGGAAAGGAAAAGGAAGAGCGCGCAACATCAGGTGTCACTGGGAGAAAAAGTAAATGTTTTAAGCGCATTTTGTCAAAAACAAGGCTTATTTCATTAATTTTGCCAGCACAAAACAGGTAAGCAGAGGCAAGAATTTTGTCAATGAAGGCAGAAAAACACAACGCAAGTTATGAGCCAAAGGCCAAACAAATCACTCACTCTTGACAAATGATTGCACCAGCTGAATAGGGAGTCAGCCAGGGAGCAGGAGCATTTGTTAATAGATAACGTTGATTTACAATGCTTTTGGAGTGTTTACATAATTTAAGCGGTCACACAAACACACACATAAGTATTTTACACCTAAATACATATACATATATATGTATGTAGGAAAAGTAAGGCACTGAAAATATTATTAAATCAAGGTGGAAAGTTTGTGCTACAACAAGCGCATTACTCATGCGCCACGTGCGCCGCAGAATAAACAAAAGCTGCAAGTAAGCAAGTGAAAGTTAATAATGCATACGCACACATAGTATGTACGTACATGCGTATATGTTCTTGTGAATATCAAGTACTATATGTTTTCATAGTAAATAAAACGAATTCACTTACTCGCGCTGAAGTGACATCTAACTTGGAAACTGTGGCGCGAAGGGAATAATACATGCCGTGGGTTTAAGTTTGTTGGCTCGCAAACTTTAATGAAAATGAGTGAAAGGATACTTTTTTATATCAACTTACTGTTCAAGAGTGTGTGAGCTGATTATTTATTACTTGAAAAGTTATATTTCTTACAAAACAAAAGAGGAACTATATAAGTGCTAAGTACATAAGCTTGACAGCATCCATCATTGAGGAAGTTATTTCTAGAATGTAAAAAAAACTTGCTGGAAAACTGGCTGCGCCGGTTATAGCCAAGTTAACAACAGTAGTTGTTCCTCTTTATTTGGCGTCAATTCGAGATACCAACTGTAGCCAGGTCCTTACCTACCTGTTCTCTCATATTTGATTCGCTGAACTATGTCAATGTCGTCGTACCATATTTTTCATACAGCTCATCGTTCCATCGACTGCGGGACTCACCCTTGCCAATGCGTAAAAGACCATAAATCTTCCGCAAAACCTTTCACTCGAACACTCCTAAGGCTGATTCATCAGATGCTGTCATTCCATGCTTCCGCACCATATAGTAGGCTCGGAATGATGACGAACTTGTAGACTTTGGTCTTTGTTAGTCGAAAGAGGACTATAGTTTTCAATTACCTACTCTTTCCAAAGTAGCACCTGTTGGCAGGAGTGATAAATAAAACATGAGATAGCTTAAGTTAGGTGGGACTGGTAGACTAATGAGCCACGCACAGACCAGTTTTGGTTCTTTGCGATACCTGATAGAGTGCTGTTAGAATGCCTGCCCTTAACGCAAATTTCAACAGACGATACATCTTCCAGAAGCTCATATCGTAGGGCCCCAATGTTTGATGCTTTACCTTGTCATTGCGAGATAAGTGTACAAAAGATGCTCCATTGTTTCGCTGCTGCATTGCTCTTCTCATTTCCTGCAGTCTACTCATTCTGTCAGCCCCATTCTGCAGGCGTGTGCCGCCACCAGACTGTGACCGGTAATCTGCAAAATAACTTTTGCTGTTTTACACCCAAGTAGTGTGTTTAGATTTTCCTTAGTATGCTTGCCCGGATTATCGTATGGACAATGCACTGGTATACCAATGTTGACCACGTTTTCGGGTAAGTAGCGAAGTCGTTTGATTCCAGCGGCACTCTTCCCTTGTCTTTTTCTGACCGATATGCGAAACGAGGTTAAAGCCTTATTTGAAACTTGGCTGTCCACTTAGATGTTAACTCTGGAGTTGCGTGCTAATAGATTAGAGTCGAGCTCCGCGGCTTTATCAATAGCAAAGACCTCTGCTTGAAGTACAAGGTATGGTCCAAAGTAAACAGGACTCAAAAAAAAAAAAACAAGAAAAAACGTTAACTTCGGTTGCACCGAAGCTAAATACCCTTCGCAGGTGCATTTCTGTTAGTAACTATGTGTTCAGTTTGTATGGAAGCTATATGCTATAGTTAACCGATCTGATCAATTTCTTCGGAGATTACATTGTTGCTTTAGAAAATAATATAAACCAAATTTCGTGAATATATCTTGCCAAATGTGAAAGTTTTCCATACAAGCATTTGATTCCGATCGTTCAGTTTGTATGGCAGCTGTATGTTATAGTGGTCCGATATCGGCCATTCCGACAAATGACCAGCTCCTTGAAGAGAAAATGACGTTTGCAAAATTTCAAAACGATATCTTAAAAACTGAGGGACTAGTTCGTATATATACAGACAGACAGACGGACAGACAGACGGACAGACGGACATGGCTAAATCGACTCAGCTCGACATACTGATCATTTATATATATACTTTATAGGGTCTCCGACGATTCCTTCTGGGTGTTACAAACTTCGTGACAAACTTAATATACCCTATTCAGGGTATAAAAAAAAACAGAACAAAATCGGCAAAATCAATTTATTTCATTCAAACTAATCTCCTTCTACTTCAATACAGCTTTTCGCACGGTCCAAAAGCATGTCGAACTAGCGTTTTAGCTCGTTGGCCGGTATGGCTGCCAGTATGCCGGTGCAAGCCTTTTGAATGGCCTCTACGTCGGCATAACGCTTTCCTTTCATTGGGCAAATGCATTTTTCCGAAAAGGAAGAAGTCGCACGATGCCATATCAGGTGAATACGGGGAGTGATTAATGGTTGAAATGTGATTTTGGTCAAATAATCGGTCACAATGATGTCCTTCGAATGTTGGATTGTGAGCAATTTTTGCTTGTCAGTCAATTTGTGCGGAACAAACCGTGCACACACCTTTCGTAAACCCATATGTTCTGTCAAAATGCGATAAATCGATGTTTTGGAGATGTTCAATTGTATTTCCTTGAATTTCGATGATGATTTCGGCTGATTTTTGATGAATTCACGCACAGTTTCGATGGAATTTCCGGTGATCACGGATTTTGATTGACCCACCTGTTTATCATCATTTATGTCCTCACGACCACTTTGAAAACATTGAAACCACTCGTGCACTCTGCTAAGGGATAGGTAATCATCGCCATAAGCTAGTTTCATCAAACGTTTCGGTGAAAGTTTTACTAATTTTAAAACAAAATTTAAGGTTGGCTCTTTGTTCGAAGCTCATTTTCGCACCTTTAACACAAACATACTGACACTTAAAACGCAATAACTTCACTTCCAATCAATGAAATGTCATGAAATTCTCACTGGTCAATCTATAAAGATAGCACTAGTCGACATTTAGATACAAAAATTCCTGTTTACTTTGGAACGCACCTTGTATAGTGAAGTAGTGCGACATCTTAAAAGCGTGCATTCTGTCTTACTTCGGACACTTTATTCCCGCATCAATTCCGTCCTCAATTTTCAAGCGATCCATATAACCAGTGCATGAGGGTGTGAGAGAGGCCCCAGGTTGTGCCGAGTATCTGCCTACATGCATTGCTGGACTTTCTGGTTACGTCTCATTTATCGAAGGGATCTCCACGGAGGGATTTTGTATTTCCTAGTGAAAACAAATAAATCCATTTTGATCCAGATTCAATTTCCGAACCGCTTTCGATGCCCAATGCCCTTATTCTCCCAAGAATATAAGTTTACAATCCAGATACGCGAAGAGTTCTCAATATTTTAGATTAGATCTCTAAACACCCTAAAGACTATCATTCTTGAGTAGCTATATAATGTTTTAAACGAACCGCCGCTTTTGTGTTCAATGGAAGATCGACTTTTATACTACCAAGAAAAAAAATGTATTCAGTCGGAGGTTTCATGCAACCAACGTTGAGTTGTTATTCAAAATCCTAAACGAGGCTCGAGCTTCAAATAAAGACGAGAACATTATGTTCTACTTTGATGATGATTTATTGCTTCGAAATAGATCCTATTTCAAAGAAGAGGATTTTGTGTGCGCTCACAGTTGCTCAAAGAGTATCTGTGCTCGCATTCGATAGCATTAAGCTATTTCATTATCAAACTCGCTTGGGTGTCTGGTCATAGCAGAATTGCTGGAAACTGCAAAGCCGATAAGCTCGTAAAGCCGTTGTATCAATTACACCGGACTGGAAACGAGCTCTATAGTCCACTTGCATTCTAGCGCTATACGTGTGAACCACAGGATAGTTTAGCTAGCGTTGGTCAACAGATAGGTCCTGTACGACTGCGCAATACTTATTGCCTTGACTTGAACGCTGGAGATCCACTGAACTACTGGCTCTTTTTGCAGCAATTTTCGGGTGCTTACTGGTCATTGTTCAGTAAGCAATAATGTGGTATGGCTGAAATCTTGTCGAATGCCTATTGTCGAAGTTACATGGAAGGTGAGATGGTAAGCTTTTGCAAGATTGACTTTGAAACAGGCAAACATTCGACGAATTTGGCGCCTAACCGAATGTGGGCTTTACCGATCTATGAGGGTGAATAATTAAGGCTTCTAGGCATTAACGGACCGGTGTTCTCAGCTGCCCAAGTGAGATATTCTTATTAGCGTTAGTCATAAGACCTTTTAACATTACGTTGTTTAATCTTGGGAATAGTAT